>NC_092336.1:346242500-346462500 GCF_046630445.1 Rutidosis leptorrhynchoides
AACAGATACCCTAATTGACGCGAACTCTAAAGATAGATCTATTGGGCCTAACAAACCCCATCCAAAGTACCGGATGCTTTAGTACTTCGAAATTTATATCATGTCCGAAGGAGGATCCCGGAATGATGGGGATATTCTTATATACATATTGTGAATGTCGGTTACCAGGTGTTCAATCCATATGAATGATATTTTTGTCTCTATGCATGGGACGTATGTTTATGAGAAATGGAAATATGAAATCTTGTGGTCTATTAAAATGATAGAAACGATTGTTTATGTTAAACTAATGAACTCACCAACCTTTTGGTTGACACTTTAAAGCATGTTTATTCTCAGGTACGAAAGAAATCTTCCGCTGTGCATTTGCTCATATTAGAGATATTACTTGGAGTCATTCATGACATATTTCAAAAGATGTTGCATTCGAGTCGTTGAGTTCATCAAGATTATTATTAAGTCAATTATATTTGGATATATTATGAAATACTTTACATGCCTGTCAACTGTCGATGTAACGAAAGTTTGTCTTTTAAAAACGAATGCAATGTTTGTAAAATTTATCATATAGAGGTCAATTACCTCGCGATGTAATCAACTGTTGTGAATCGTTTGTAATCGATATGGACTTCGTCCGGATGGATTAGGATGGGTCCTTACAGTTGGTATCAGAGCGGTGATCTTAGCGAACCAGGTCTGCCTTAGTGTGTCTAAATGATAAGTATTTAAGATGTATTAGTGAGTCTGGACTTCGACCGTGTCTGCATGTCAAAAGTTTTGCTTATCATTTTTGTCCGAAATTACTTGCTTATCATCCTTAGTCTAGATACATTTTATTGCATTGATTGCATGATTAGTGTATAGACAAAATTCATATCTTAGCGTATCTGCTACTTCATATCTTAGCGTATCTGTTACTGTAACTTTGCCTGACAACTTCCGTACATTCCTCCGTAACTTATGAGATTTTAGTATTATATGCATATGTAAATTATGTATTGCAGGGTACTAATCTACATCCTATAATCTATTTCTTATCGAAAATCCTTCATCTGATCATACGAGATGAATCCTGCAACCAGTTCGAGTCCCTCAGATTCCGATAAGCTATTCCGATAGTTATTCCGACAGCTATTCCAACATAGATGTTCACCTAAGCTCCGAAAACAACGTCATCGGCATGAATCAACCAATCAGCCATAATCAATTCATCTGATGGGTTCGTAGTCGACTTAAATAATGGAAACGCGCAGAAGGCAATCCCTTCCACCAACCGAATTCACCTCTTGAAAATGAACCTGAAGCGTTTACCGGTGAACCTGTTCGAGACACCATTTTCAGTCGCATTTCCAGGGTAACTCGACAAGATTATATTCTATCCACAATTCTGAACCTTATTCATCCGCTCGTTCCGATCGACAATCATCCTGGAGTAATAAGTCAACGAGCTTCGCGTTCGAGTTGTAGCTTTGAGACATATGGTGCAAAACGTACCAGCTTCAGCAACAGCACCAGCAACATCAATACCATCAACCATCCATGCTTCAATATCATCATCTGTACTTTGAGTATGATCTTCGTTCTACGTATCGTTCTACCTCATTTATCTTCGTTCGATTTGGCGAATATGTAATCTCTAAAGTTTTAGAGATTATTTATTCTAGTTCCAACCGAAAATCAAATGAGTTTAATATCATATTAACTCATTAACTCTATGAATACATCTGAAGAAAATATATATATATATATATGTTATATGTATATATGTTTTCATAAAGATTGTAATTAAAAATTCTCTTGTACAAACTGTTAATAGTGAAAATATTTTAACGGGTAGGTAATACCCGAGAAATATTTAAATTTCACATTAATAAGTTACATTGTACGTTCTTCGAATCTGTTTCAACAATCATTTACTATCCTATTTACATCTACCGATATACGAATCCGTTCACCACAGAATAACCATTTTCATTCAAATTCAATTTCATATTTGGATTTTGACTTACCAGAATCCAACAAGTGGCATAATGAAGAAATAATAAACACAATAAAAATTGATTAGAAACAGACTAATTAACAATATGAAATTTTGTTAAGAAACCACGCTAACAAGATCCTAGCTAACTGTTCCTAGCTAACTGATTATATTCTTATTTATAGTAGTTTATTTATCGCAATTTAAATATCGCAATTTACATTCTCGCAATTTTATTTATCGTCATTTAATTTCTGTTATTTACTTTACGCACTTTATTTATCGTCATTTAATTTCTATTATTTATTTTTACGCACTTTAAATATCGGGACACGTATACAAGGTTTTGACATATCATATCGACCCATCTATATATATTATTTGGAATAACCATAGACACTCTATATGCAGTAATGCGGGAGTTAGCTATACAGGGTTGAGGTTGATTCTATAATAATATATATACTTTGAGTTGTGATCGAGTCTGAGACGTATACGGGTCACGACACGTATTAATTAATTCGAATATTATATATTAAACTGTATATGAATTATTGGACTGTCAATGTGGACTATCAACTGTGGACTACCAACACTGGACAATTAAAATGAATTAAAATATTGATTATAACATATGAAACTAAACAATTCTTCAAGTTTGCCACTTGATTTCATTTTAAACCCCATTCGTATCATCACGATTACAATCTGCGTTCAAACCTTTCATGATTCTTGAAAACACCTCAATCGATAGGATGAATCAACCGCACTTCATCTACGGAAGGAAAGATTTATGCATATAGTTATGCACCTGAGAAACTCTCGGCAACTGAGTAAAAGTTTAACACGTAGCCGCGTCAGATCTTTTGGCATTTATTAGCAAAAATAACTTTGCGATACCTTTTCAGATTAGCCAATTTTGTCACAGCTCCAACAAGACAACTTCAACTTCCATTCGAATTAGCCTTATTATAACCTCGATATATAAGTTTGCCTGTCGTAATCGTTACCGGAGAACCGTTTATATTTCACCACATTTGCAGTAAAATTACCAGCAACTTCAATGAATTTGGACTTTCTGAAAAATCAATATATTCATTGAAACCCCATCTTGTATTCATCTATACCCTGTAACAATAATTGCCATACCAATTACCGGGAATCAGCAATCAGTATTTCGAATCTCGTAGCATTTCTACATCAATAGTTATATGTATACATATAACAATTATCTCCTAGAATTACGATCTTCAATTCTGAAATTTTGAAAAGGCACCCAGTTTACGAATCGATACTCTGAATGTTGAAAAAGTTGAATGAAGCAGCAGAAACTGTAGGCAACCATAAACGACCTTAGTCTTCGGAAGTTTGATGATAAAGAATAATATGTTGGAAAAACTCAGAAACGTTGAAACTGGAAAACGGATAGAGTTAACCATGAAGGAGACCAAGGACAAATACAAGGACCATACCCTATATTCAAAGAATCCAGATAATTCTGGATCCGTTGAAATCTTTAGAAAATATCTTGCTCCTTACTCTAAACTTTTGCGGACAATATTCTTCATCATCCTCTGATCTTAGAAATTCCAAGATATCATCGTATCTTTCATTATAAATATCCTCCATATTTCTGAAGATATTTTCATAACTATTTTTATCTGAATCATTAATCTATTAGTGCTATCAGTGTTACATCATATAGAAACTATTAGTTTCTATATTCTGTAAACTTTCGAGCTTAAAATATGAATGTTATTGAAGTAATGTTGAGAACTGATGCATGAGTTAGTATAATATAATGACACTTGATCAACGTGATTATATTACAGTAGGTCATGCTGAGTTTCTAATGAAACGTGATGATTCACAGATCATAACGTCATCATGTGCCATGTTACATAACTCTTTCATTCTGTGTAACTTCTGAACATATCAAGAAAATATATTCTTGATAGTTCTATTCTCAGTGATTCTGGTAATTAGACAAATCAAATCGTGTTATCACGTTCCTTCTTGCTTAGAACATTATAATCATTCGAAAGTCTATATCTACAAATTCTGGACTATTATTCGCTTGACTTGAAGTCGGGAAGAGAAAACCAAAGCATAGAGCTTTGAAATATAAGAGAATATAAAGCCCGATAACAACACATAAATTACAAACCGTGTATATCAATGTTTAACACAACATAAAGACACGGGAGAATTAAAAACATTATAATCCCAAGAGCGAAGTAGAAGAATGCAGATTCCTCTGGTGGAAGTTGGAAAAGGAGAATGATTGTTGCGATAGTAAGAATGAGGACAAGGATCAGAACTAGATTAAGCATTTTCAGAATCTTTTGGATGTAAGAACCATGAAAGAAAGTATAGGAATGGTGAAAACTATGGAACGGGAAGAGTTTAATTTATAATGAAAATATCAGACGGAGAAATCGAGGCAGATCACCGTATTTAATTATAGAGATTTTAATCTCCTTATTTGCCGAAGAATCAAATCTCTCAGATTTCGAAGATTTTCTTTAAATCCCTTGAATTCTGGAATTCAACCAAGGCAACGTCAAAAGTTAAAATGAAACTTTATTTATTCATTTCATTTTTTGTGATAGCTTCATTCGTGCTCTTCGAATAATCGAATTATTTTATCTGTATTATTCAATAATGATAAAACTCTATTTATCAGCTCATATTCGTCAGGAAAACATATTTATTGTTAGCCATGACGACCTCACTCAAATTTCGGGATGAAATTTCTTTAACGGGTAGGTACTGTGATGACCCGGAAATTTCTGACCAAATTTAAACTTAATCTTTATATGATTTCGATACGATAAGCAAAGTATGAAATGTTGAGTCTAGAAAATTTTGAAACGATGTTCATATATCCAATTGACCTTCGACCAATCCCGACGATTCACGAACAACTAATTTGTAAATAGATATGTGTGCTTATATATATATATATATATATATATATATATATATATATATATATATATATATATATATATATATATAAATATATATATATATATATATATATATTTAATATTATATGTTGTTGTTATTAAAAATTAATAAAATAAAGATAGGATATTATAATAATTATTATTTAAAATATATCTCTATATATAAATAAAGTATATTAAAAATAAATATTAAATTCTTGTAATACCCGTTTGATGTTCCGATTGATATTAAGCAAGTTAAATTCAAACTTATGTAATTTTTAAAATAAAAGTGATCCGAAAATGAGATATCTGAGTTATAGGCTTATTAAAATTATATTTAGGATCTAATTATTTAATTTTAATACTTTTTATATTTTACTCATAAATAAGAGGGACAGTTGATGTAACTTTTATTTATCAAATTAATGATTGAATTTTATACCATAATGATTAAATTAAATAAATCGACTTAATCTAAAAATTTGGGATTTTTAGGAACACTTTTATGTATTAACTATTTAGCAATGGACGCGATATAATATCCATTTAAAACTGTCGGTAGGTTAGATCTAAATTAAAATCACGTACTTAATAATTTGCAACATGATTAAGATTTGTTTTGATTTTTGGACCCACACATCTTAACTTCTACACAAACATGGACCGATGAATCATCTCACTTTATAACGTATAGTGTTAGTTCTCCTCAAACTGACTATCAACCCCACTAATTCACAAATCAAACATATAATTTCAATGCTTACTGTTTCTTTTTCCTCCACACGTTTATACTTCTTATTGATATTATATTTGACTTTACTTTATCAATCAAACCAACTAATCTATATATGTAGACACATATATGCATACTAAGATGTACAACTACAAAACAAACCCATTTCTATTTTAACCAACACCCACAATCACTTATTTTTCTCTCTATTATCAATATGCTTGAAACACCATTTCCATGTAAAACTATAGACTTCACCACCTTATCCATCTACACAACCGTGAGCTTTAACCACCATCTCCATTTGAATCACAACCGTACCACCACCATGGAGACATCACCTCCGAACCTCCATCAACCACCACAGTCCTACCATCGTGAATCCACCATCTTCACAGCACTTCACTTTCGATCACTCTTCCTCTTCTTCTCTCTCAAACCGTAATTGTTTAACACACAACCGTCACCATTTTTTTTTTCACTGCTGCAACGTTTGTTGTCCTTCTGTCCAAAACAATCACACTAAACCGCCATTACCATCACCGTTATTTTTATTTTTTTTTTTACTGTTTTTGTAACTACATCACTGCTACACTTAATTTGTCTGTTTTCCTTCGTGGACCCATAAACCAAACCCACTCGATTGGTTACTGCTGCTACGATGATTGTTCCTGTTTATGTTTTCGTTTGAAGAGACAACCATCACCCATAAACCTGCTGCAGTTATCTCTTATTTTCTATTTCTAACCTGTAAAAAAATTTACGAACGATGATGATGGGAAAAGAGGATGGTGATGACGAACAAATGATATGAAGATGGAAAGGATGATGACAATGGTGTACGATATAGTTGATGACGACGGTGAAAGGATATCAGGTTACCACGATGATACATGATGTACGTGATGATGATGATGAGCGATGTTAATAATGATGGTTATAATTAAAATAAGATAATTATGATTGATAATGAAAAAGTGACGTGGTGCTGCTACTTGATCGTGACTGAACGAAAACAAAGAAACTTGAAGTTTAATTCGTGGGCTTTTCTATTAATTGATTAAAAGGGCTAATTAAAAATCGTTGGGCTTGTAAATTGCTTTATTGGGCCGGGAGTTTTGCTGTCAGGCTGCCTTTCTTATTGGGCCGAGTATTCTTTTCAGTTGGGCCGATTGGTATTAAGAGATGAAGAAGAAGGAAAAAGCAACAGAATTATCGGGTTAAATATTAATACTTCTTGTGTTATTTCGGAAAATGGGCCCAGCTCAGCTGGTTTAAGTGTGTGTCATGGAAGCGTGAGGTCGCGGGTTCGAATCCTGTCGCGAGCAGTTTATTTATTTTGTTTTTTTGCTACTAAGGTATTAATGGATATTTTAATTATTATTATCATTAATATTATTATTATTATTAATTATCATTAATGTTATAAATATTAGTATTATTATTATTATTAGGATTGTTATTATTGTTATTGTTATTATTAACTAGTATTATTGTTAAATGTAAGTATGATTATCTTTATTTCAAATACGATCATTAACTTATCTATTATTAATAGAATGTATTATCGTTATTATGATTGATATTATTAGTGTTATTTTGAAATATAACACAAGTTATTATTATTTTCATTAATAGTAGTATTAATATCATCTTATATGTATTAGTATTATTACTATTAAGTGTTATAAATATATTGGTTACTATAATAATTATTATTATCAAACATAAGTATAGTTATTAACAATATCATTAATATTATTAATATTATCATTTTAATAAAGTTATTATTAATAAATTATTAATATCAAAACTATCATTATAAGCAGATAATTATTTTGTACCTAAAATATACTTATATTAAAATTCCATATAACTACATATATCAAATTTATTAATATTAGTTAAATACATACAAATAGTAAAACTATCGATTTTAAGTATAACATTTAAACAATCACGTATATAAATATGAATATATTAATATAGTTATATGAATATTAACCATTTTAAAGATATACACAAATTAAATATACGAAATAATGATATAATAAATAAATTTGTTCAGTTATGATTATGTGTATTAATAATTATACAAATGATATAGGTTCGTGAATTCGAGGTCAACCCTACAATTGTTCAATGTCGTCATATGTATTTTTACTACAAAATACAATACTGTGAGTTTCATTTGCTCCCTTTTACTCTTTACATTTTTGGGACTGAGAATGCATGCACTGTTTTAAAGATTGTTTTACAATATTTATATGCGTGAGTTTCATTCGATCCCCTTTTAAATGCTTTTGCAATATATATTTTTGGGACTGAGAATACATGCGTTGCTTTTATAAATGTTTTATGAAATAGACACACGTACGTGAAACTACATTCTATGGTTGAAGTATCGAAATCGAATATGCCCCTTTTTATTAAGTCTGGTAATCTAAGAATTAGGGAACAGACACCCTAATTGACGCGAACTCTAAAGATAGATCTATTGGGCCTAACAAACCCCATCCAAAGTACCGGATGCTTTAGTACTTCGAAATTTATATCATGTCCGAAGGAGGATCCCGGAATGATGGGGATATTCTTATATACATATTGTGAATGTCGGTTACCAGGTGTTCAATCCATATGAATGATATTTTTGTCTCTATGCATGAGACTTATGTTTATGAGAAATGGAAATATGAAATCTTGTGGTCTATTAAAATGATAGAAACGATTGTTTATGGTTGACACTTTAAAGCATGTTTATTCTCAGGTACGAAAGAAATCTTCCGCTGTGCATTTGCTCATATTAGAGATATTACTTGGAGTCATTCATGACATATTTCAAAAGATGTTGCATTCGAGTCGTTGAGTTCATCAAGATTATTATTAAGTCAATTATATTTGGATATATTATGAAATACTTTACATGCCTGTCAACTGTCGATGTAACAAAAGTTTGTCTTTTAAAAACGAATGCAATGTTTGTAAAATTTATCATATAGAGGCCAATTACCTCGCGATGTAATCAACTGTTGTGAATCGTTTGTAATCGATATGGACTTCGTCCGGATGGATTAGGACGGGTCCTTACAAATTGTGATGACCCCGGAATTTTCGACCAAATTTAAACTTGAATCTTATTTGATTTCGACACGATAAACAAAGTCTGTAATGTTGAAATCTCAAAATCTTTGAAAACTATGTTCAAGTGTTCAATTAACCTTTGATCATTCCCTACGATTCACGAACAACTATTTGTAAATAGATATGTATATAATAATATGAAATATTATATATTGTAATTGTTAGAATTAATTATGTAAAATAATAATAATGTACAATAAATATTTTATCTATATATACAAATAGATATATAGAATATATATATAGGGTTTCGAAGTTATTTAGTAAACGGCGGTAACGCTCAATTGTCGTTCGATTGATTGTAAATAAGTTAAAGAGGAACTTAGTTGATTTTAAAATAATCGGTGATCAGAAAATGAGTTTTATAAATTATATGTTTATTATTAATATATTTAGTAGTTATTTGATAAATTTAACACTAACTATATTTTACTTGGAGTGGAGAGGGAATAGTTAATTTAATTTTTTTTACTTAATAATTAATGACTGAATTTTATACCATAATGACCAAAATAAATAAACCTAATTAAATTAAAAATATGAAATTTTTCTGAAGACTTTTAATCCGCCACTAATTAACAACAGGACATGATATTGCACTCCTTAGGAGAACTACTGGTAGAATAATATGATATGGCACGTACGTAATTTAAATTCAAATAATTGTAAATTTAAAAGAGTTTTTGTACGTGATTGATAGTAACAAGCAATTATTGGAAAGTAAATATATAGAAATCATATGAGATGGCATGTTCTTTTATTAATCATAAACTTTATTTCTTGGACCACCATATCTTATGGAATATCTTGTAGATCTTTTGCAACCATATGTAAATCAAAATATAACCAATAGTTTAGCCTACATGGACAACATCTATTATTAATAATCATGAAAAAAAAAATGTGTAATACAATGAAATAACCGATGGCTTTATTATAATTTAAACATTGCACATTTGATGTAGACTTTGTTACATTAGGAGTCACAGAGAATATATGAGGATATACTTCTAAATATAAGAAGACACACTACTTTAGCTTTTTGTTATATTTCCTTATCTATCATTGACTATCTCCATCCAATTATATGTCTTATTCTATCTATATTATATATACATGGCATATAACCATATACATATACATATCCCACGCATGTAATTCAAGACATCGAACATCTTCTTCATCCTCTCCATCACCACTCCACTGCCACCACTTCAGTTCATCGCCACCTTCAACCTCACCAACAACCACCATGTAAAATCATCACCTATTGCTACTGTTGATAGAAAAACATGAACATCACTTGTGTTTCTTTGTTTGATCCTGTCTCAACATCATAAACCAACACACACCACCCATAAAAGTTGCAACTGCTGCTGCGTTCTCCTTTGTCAAGATACAACTATGATTATTGTTGCAACACCTGCTAACCGGTTATCACTCAAAAACAGTTACATGATCAAGTTATCCTCTATTGTTGGTAATTGACTTATGACAATACAAACCTTTCTTGTTGGTCTTGCTAACCGAAGAAAAACATCACCACACTTATTGTTATTACTACAGCTGCAAAAATTACTATTTCTGTTGTTTTCTTTCTTCCCAGCTGAACAACCATATTATCTTCACTATTGTTGTTGTCACTGCCTAGTATACGAGCTGCAACATCAGCTATCCATTTTGCTGCTACTTATATACAGCTATTCCAGTTACTTGCAGCAGCTGCTGTCTATGTTTGGCTTCCAACGAATCAAAACATCAGCAATTTATTAATACTATTTTGGGTAGAAATCAAGAACTAGAAACACACACCATATACATATGATTCGATCAAGAGCATCTCCTTTTTCTGTTACAAACCTGTTGGAACTTTTGCAGCTGGGACATCCTTTCCTGTTCGAATATTACAACTCAAAACAAAATAATATCATCACCATGAGGCAATCACACAGCCACAACATTAGTACCTATTATTGAAAATAGCTATGTTCATTATCTCCTAACTTATTCAATCAAGCAAAACCTACCCAGGAACTTCTACTGCTCCCTGTTGCTCTATTTTATAACTCAGGTACAAACAATTGAATCAAACACATAGTTTTCATCGCAATAAATCTGTATGAATTAATTAATAACCTATAATAATCACTGATAGTTGATAAAATTTATATTTATTTAAATAAATAAATAAAAGAACACCAATTACCTACTTAATCGATTACTAGACCGATTTCATAATCGATGATGATGATTTGATGAAATCTTTGTTACTTCACACTGCGGTGATTAACCCTCCTTCTTAATTTGAACAGACACCAACCGAAACACCATCACTGCTTCAATTTCTTTGAGTTTTTATTCGATGATTAGGATTGATGATGGCGATTGGACGATGATGATGATGATGATGATAACCTAGTTTACACCGATGATTGGTTTTTGATTTACTTATCTGTTGACAAATCGAAATCCCTAAACCGTGTCATCTCCTCTTCTGCTGCTCGATCTATTTGGGGAGACAAATAAAACGCGTGAGTATTTTTTATTTAGGTACTCCGTATAAAAATAATAATAATAATAATAATAATAATAATAATAATAATAATTATTATTATTATTATTATTATTATTATTATTATTATTATTATTATTATTATTATATTATTACAAATATTAAAAATATAATTATTAGTATCATTTATAAAATTAATATTATTATCATTATTGTTAGCATTAGTAATATCGTTATTATTATTATTAGTATTACCATCAAATATTAGTATTATTATTATTATTATTACTACTAAAAGTATCATTATTTTTATAATTTATCATGTTTATTAAAATTAGTACTATTATTGAAATTAACATTTTTATCAAGATTACCATTTTATTATTAAAATTACCATTTTTATTATTTTTAGAATTATTATGATTTTTATAATTAGTATTATTTTTATCATTATTATTATTAGTATTATTAATGTGTCAAATGAAGAATTCTATATAAAAATATATCTATAATAATAAAACAGAACTATATTAATATTTTTGTAATAAATATGAATTATCTATTTAAGGTATATAAAAATAAATATATCTAATTATGATATGAATGAAACATATAATATATTAAAATAACAATTATAACACTAATAATAAGTAAATTGTTCGATTTCAATTATATGTGTTAATATATATACTTGATATAGGTTCGTGAATCTGAGGCCAACCCTGCATTGTTCAATATAGTCATATGTATTTTTACTACAAAATACATTAGGTGAGTTTCATTTACCTTTTTACCCTTTATATTTTTGGGCTGAGAATACATGCACAAATTTTATAAATGTTTTTACGAAATAGACACAAGTAATCAAAACTACATTATATGGTTGAATGATCAAAATCGAATATGCCCCTTTTTTATTAAGTCTGGTAATCTAAGAATTAGGGAACAGACACCCTAATTGACGCGAACTCTAAAGATAGATCTATCGGGCCCAACAAGCCCCATCCAAAGTACAGGATGCTTTAGTACTTCGAAATTTATATCATGTCCGAAGGAGGATCCCAGAATGATGGGGATATTCTTATATGCATATTGTGAATGTCGGTTACCAGGTGTTCAATCCATATGAATGATATTTTTGTCTCTATGCATGGGACGTATGTTTATGAGAAATGGAAATATGAAATCTTGTGGTCTATTAAAATTATGAAATGATTATTTATGCTAAACTAATGAACTCACCAGCCTTTTGGTTGACACTTGAAAGCATGTTTATTCCAGGTACGAAAGAAATCTTCCGCTGTGCATTTGATTATTCTAAAGATATTACTTGGAGTCATTCATGACATATTTCAAAAGACGTTGCATTCTAGTCGTTGAGTTTATCAAAGATCATTATTAAGTCAATTATAGTTGGATATATTATGAAATGGTATGCATGTCCGTCAACTTTAGATGAAATGAAAGATTGTCTTTTCAAAACGAATGCAATGTTTGTAAAATGTATCATATAGAGGTCAAGTACCTCGCGATGTAATCAACTGTTGTGAATCGTTTATAATCGATATGGACTTCGTCCGGATGGATTAGGACGGGTCCTTTCAGTTGGTATCAGAGCGGAGGTCTTAGTGAACCAGGTCTACATTAGTGTGTCTAACTGATAAGTCGTTAGGAGGCATTAGTGAGTCTGGACTTCGACCGTGTCTGCATGTCAAAAGTTTTGCTTATCATTTCTAGTCGGAAATCATCTACTTATCATTCTTAGTCTAGACACGTCTTGCTGCATTGATTGCATGAATAGTGTATAGACAAAAATTCATATCTTAGCGTATCTGCTAATTCATATCTTAGCGTATCTGTTATTGTTACCTTTGCCTGACAGATTCCGTAGATTCCTCCGTAATTTATGAAATTTTAATATTATATATACATATGTAAATTATGTATGCAGGATACTAATCTACATCCTATAATCTATTTCTTATCGAAAAGTCCTTCATCTGATCGTACGAGATGAATCCTGCAACCAGTTCGAGTCCCTCAGATTCCGATAGCTATTCCGATAGTTATTCCGACAGCTATTCCGACATAGATGTTCACCTAAACTTCGAAAACAGCGTCATCGGCATGAATCAACCAATCAGCCATTATCAATTCATTTGATGGGTTCGTAGACGACTTAATTAATGGAAACGCGCAGAAGGAAATCCCTTCCACCAACCGAATTCACCTCTTGACAATGAACCTGAAGCGTTACCGGCGAATCTGTTCGAGACACCATTTTCAGTCTCATTTCTAGGGTAACTCGACAAGATTATATTCTATTCACAATTCTGAACCTTATTCAACCGCTCGTTCCGATCGACAATCATTCTGAAGTAATAAGTCAACGAACTTCGCGTTCGAATAATCAATTCGAAGAATATGGTGCAAAATGTACCAGCTTCAGCAACATCACTGACACCAACAGTACAATCAATAACAGCACCAGTACCATCAACAATCCATGCCTCAACATCTCATTATGTACCTCGAGTATAATCATCATTCTACGTATCGTTCTACATCGATTATCTTCGTTCTTCATGACGATTAAGTAATCTCTAAATGTTTTAGAGATTATGTATTCTAGTTCTAATGGTAAACCAAATGAGTTTAATATCATATTAACTCATTAAATCAATGATTATATCTGAAGAAAATATATATGTATATATATTTTCATAAAGATTGTAATTAAAAATTCTTTTGTACAAACTTTTAATGATGAAAATATTTTAACGGGTAGGTAATACCCGAGGAATATTTTGATTTCACATTAATAAGTTACACTGTACATTCTTCAAATCTAATTCAACAGTCGTTTACTATCTTACTTACGTCCACCGATATACAAATCCGTTCACCACAGAATAATCGTATTCATACAATTTCATATTTGGATTTTTATTTATCAAGAAAAATCAAGTGGCATAATGAAGGAAACATTTGACAAAATAAAATTTGTTAGAAACAAACAAATTAACTATAAGAAATTTTATTAAGAATCCACGCTAACTGTTCCTAACTAATTGTTCCCAGCTAACTGTTTACACTTTATTTATCGCAATTTAATTATCGCAATTTACATTCTCGCAACTTTATTTATCCTCATTTAATTTCTGTTATTTACTTTACGCACTTTATTTATCGTCATTTAATTTCTGTTATTTATTTTACGCATTTTAAAAATCGGGACACGTATACAAGGTTTTGACATATCATATCGACCCATCTATATATATATATATATATATATATATATATATAGTTTGAGTTGTGATCGAGTCTGAGACGTATACGGGTCACGACACGTATTAATTAATTCGAATATTATATATTAAACTATATATGAATTATTGGACTGTCAACTGTGAACTATCGACTGTAGACTAATAAAGTTGGACAATTAAAAAAAATGAATTAAAATATTGATTATAACATATGAAACTAAACAATTCTTTAAGTTGCCACTTGATATCATCTTAAACCTCATTTGTATGTTGACAATTACAATCTGCGTTCAAACCTTTCATGATTCTTGAAAACACCTCAATCGATAGCATGAATCAACCGCACTTCATTAACGGAAGGAAAGATTTATGCATATAGTTATGCACCTGAGAAACTCTAGGCAGCTGAGTAAAAGTTTAACACGTAGCCGCGTCAGATCCTTTGGCATTTATTAGCAAAAATAACTTTGCGATCCCTTTTCAAAGTAGCAAATCTTATCACAGCTTTAGCAAATCAACTCCGACTTTTCGTTCGAAACAACCTTATTATCACCTTGAATTATAGGTATGCTCTTTTATTGTTACCGAGGAACCTTTTATATTCCACCATATTACCGTCAGCATTTAATCATCTAAAAACACAATTCTCTTAAAATCACCTCGGATCGATAACTAATGATTCAGATATGGTAGCAGTAAATGTAGAGGAATCGGCAATCAGTACTTTGAAAACTCACAGCATATCTACATCAACAGTTATATGTATAACATTTATCTTTTGGAATAATGATCTTCCATTTTGAAATTTTGAAAAGCACCCAGCCTACGAATTAATATATTGAACTTTGAAAAAGCTGAATGAAGCAGAAGAAACTGTAGATAACCGTAAATGACCTTAATCATCGGAAGTTTGATGATAGAGGATAATATGTTAGAAAAGCTCAGAAACGTTGGAACTGAAAAACGGATAAAATTAACCATGAAGGAGACCAAGGACAAATACAAGGACCATACACTATATTCAAAGAATCCAGGTAATTATGGATCTGTTGAAATCTTTAGAGAATATCTTAATCCGAAGTCATGTTAAAATCTTGCGGAAAATTTTTCCTTATCAACCATCGAACTTAGAAATCCCAAAATATCATCATAAATATCTTCGATATTTCTGAGGATATTTTCATAACTCTTCTTGTCCGAAATTAGTTACCTCTTCGTGCTTTCTGTGTATTATATATTGGAAACATTCAATAGAAAAAAAAATTAGTACTGAAAAGCAGATTATGCGAAACTATGAAGAAAGCCGTGGACAAATCACAAAGAATAAGTTTGACTTCAAAGAATCCAAATAATTCAATGTCTAATGAAGTCTTTAGCGAATATCTTGCTCCTTACTCTAAACCCTTGCGGACAATAGTCTCCATCATCCTCTGATCTTAGATATTCAAAGATATTATCGTATCTTTCATTATAAATATCCTCCATATTTCTGAAGATATTTTCATAACTATTCTATCTGAAATCATAAATCTCTTCGTGCTATCAGTGTTACATCATATAGAAACTGTTAGTTTCTATATTCTGTAAACTTTCGAGTTTAAAATATGAATGTTATTGAAGTAGTGTTGGTAACTAATGCATGAGTTAGTATAATATAATGACACTTGATCAACGTGATTATATTACAGTAAGTCATGCTGAGTTTCTAATGGGACATGATGATTCACAAATCATAACATCATCATGTGCCATGTTACACAACTCTGTCATTCTGCTTAACTTCTAAACATATCAAGAAAGTATATTCTTGATAATCCTATTCTCAGTGAATCTGGTAATTTGACGAATCAAGACCGTGCTATTACCATTTCTTTCTTAGAACATTAACTATGTTCATTTCAAAATTCATATCTATGAATTCTGGACCGTTGCTCGCTTTACTAGGAGTCGAGAAGAGAATGAAAAGGCAAAGAGCTCCAAAATATAAGAGAAAATATAAAGCCCAATAACAACACGGAGGTTACAAACAGTGGATATTAATACGAATAGCAATATAAAGACACGGTAGAATTAAGAATAGTATCACCCCAAGGTAATAGTAGAAGTAAACCGATTCTTCTGGTGGAAGATTGAAAAGAAGGATGACAGAAGTGATAATTAGAAAAAAATATCAAGGATTAGAATGGGATTAAGCATTTTCACAATCTTTGAATTTGGGAATTGAGTATAGAGGTGATGAGAAATAATGGAACGGAGGAGTTTAATTTATAATGGAAATATCAGATAGAGTAATCAAGACAGATCACCACATTTAATTAAAAAGATCTTAATTTTCTTATTCGCTGAAGAATCAAATCTTTTAGATTTCGAAGATTTTCTTTAAATCTCTTGAAATCCAGAATTCAATCGCGAATACGTCAAAAGTTATGGAAAATCTCCATTTCTTCATCTCGATCTTTTGTGATAGCTTCATTCATACGTTTCGATTAATCGAATAATTTTATCCATATTACGCAATGACGATAAAACTCTATTTATCAGCTTATATTCGTCAGGAAAACATATTTATTGGTAGCCATGACGACCTCACTCAAATTTCGGGACGAAATTTCTTTAACGGGTAGGTACTGTGATGACCCCGGAATTTCCGACCAAATTTAAACTTGAATCTTATTTGATTTCGAATCGATAAGCAAAGTCTGTAATGTTGAAATCTCAAAATCTTTGAAAACTATGTTCAAGAGTTCAATTAACCTTTGATCATTCCCTACGATTCACGAACAACTATTTGTAAATAGATATGTATATAATAATATGAAATATTATATATTGTAATTGTTAGAATTAATTATGTAAAATAATAATAATGTACAATAAATATTTTATCTATATATACAAATAGATATATAGAATATATATATAGGGTTTCGAAGTTATTTAGTAAACGGCGGTAACGCTCAATTTTCTTTCGATTGATTGTAAATAAGTTAAAGAGGAACTTAGTTGATTTTAAAATAATCGGTGATCAGAAAATGAGTTTTATAAATTATATGTTTATTATTAATATATTTAGTAGTTATTTGATAAATTTAACACTAACTATATTTTACTTGGAGTGGAGAGGGAATAGTTAATTTAATTTTTTTACTTAATAATTAATGACTGAATTTTATACCATAATGACCAAAATAAATAAACCTAATTAAATTAAAAATATGAAATTTTTCTGAAGACTTTTAATCCGCCACTAATTAACAACAGGACATGATATTGCACTCCTTAGGAGAACTACTGGTAGAATAATATGATATGGCACGTACGTAATTTAAATTCAAATAATTGTAAATTTAAAAGAGTTTTTGTACGTGATTGATAGTAACAAGCAATTATTGGAAAGCAAATATATAGAAATCATATGAGATGGCATGTTCTTTTATTAATCATAAACTTTATTTCTTGGACCACCATATCTTATGGAATATCTTGTAGATCTTTTGCAACCATATGTAAATCAAAATATAACCAATAGTTTAGCCTACATGGACAACATCTATTATTAATAATCATGAAAAAAAAAATGTGTAATACAATGAAATAACCGATGGCTTTATTATAATTTAAACATTGCACATTTGATGTAGACTTTGTTACATTAGGAGTCACAGAGAATATATGAGGATATACTTCTAAATATAAGAAGACACAAAACTTTAGCTTTTTGTTATATTTCCTTATCTATCATTGACTATCTCCATCCAATTATATGTCTTATTCTATCTATATTATATATACATGGCATATAACCATATACATATACATATCCCACGCATGTAATTCAAGACATCGAACATCTTCTTCATCCTCTCCATCACCACTCCACTGCCACCACTTCAGTTCATCGCCACCTTCAACCTCACCAACAACCACCATGTAAAATCATCACCTATTGCTACTGTTGATAGAAAAACATGAACATCACTTGTGTTTCTTTGTTTGATCCTGTCATAACATCGTAAACCAACACACACCACCCATAAAAGTTGCAACTGCTGCTGCGTTCTCCTTTGTCAAGATACAACTATGATTATTGTTGCAACACCTGCTAACCGGTTATCACTCAAAAACAGTTACATGATCAAGTTATCCTCTATTGTTGGTAATTGACTTATGACAATACAAACCTTTCTTGTTGGTCTTGCTAACCGAAGAAAAACATCACCACACTTATTGTTATTACTACAGCTGCAAAAATTACTATTTCTGTTGTTTTCTTTCTTCCCAGCCGATCAACCATATTATCTTCACTATTGTTGTTGTCACTGCCTAGTATACGAGCTGCAACATCAGCTATCCATTTTGCTGCTACTTATATACAGCTATTCCAGTTACTTGCAGCAGCTGCTGTCTATGTTTGGCTTCCAACGAATCAAAACATCAGCAATTTATTAATACTATTTTGGGTAGAAATCAAGAACTAGAAACACACACCATATACATATGATTCGATCAAGAGCATCTCCTTTTTCTGTTACAAACCTGTTGGAACTTTTGCAGCTGGGACATCCTTTCCTGTTCAAATATTACAACTCAAAACAAAATAATATCATCACCCTGAGGCAATCACACAGCCACAACATTAGTACCTATTATTGAAAATAGCTATGTTCATTATCTCCTAACTTATTCAATCAAGCAAAACCTACCCAGGAACTTCTACTGCTCCCTGTTGCTCTATTTTATAACTCAGGTACAAACAATTGAATCAAACACATAGTTTTCATCGCAATAAATCTGTATGAATTAATTAATAACCTATAATAATCACTGATAGTTGATAAAATTTATATTTATTTAAATAAATAAATAAAAGAACACCAATTACCTACTTAATCGATTACTAGACCGATTTCATAATCGATGATGATGATTTGATGAAATCTTTGTTACTTCACACTGCGGTGATTAACCCTCCTTCTTAATTTGAACAGACACCAACCGAAACACCATCACTGCTTCAATTTCTTTGAGTTTTTATTCGATGATTAGGATTGATGATGGCGATTGGACGATGATGATGATGATGATAACCTAGTTTACACCGATGATTGGTTTTTGATTTACTTATCTGTTGACAAATCGAAATCCCTAAACCGTGTCATCTCCTCTTCTGCTGCTCGATCTATTTGGGGAGACAAATAAAATGCGTGAGTATTTTTTATTTAGGTACTCCGTATAAAAATAATAATAATAATAATAATTATTATTATTATTATTATTATTATTATTATTATTATTATTATTATTATTATATTATTACAAATATTAAAAATATAATTATTAGTATCATTTATAAAATTAATATTATTATCATTATTGTTAGCATTAGTAATATCGTTATTATTATTATTAGTATTACCATCAAATATTAGTATTATTATTATTATTATTATTACTACTAAAAGTATCATTATTTTTATAATTTATCATGTTTATTAAAATTAGTACTATTATTGAAATTAACATTTTTATCAAGATTACCATTTTATTATTAAAATTACCATTTTTATTATTTTTAGAATTATTATGATTTTTATAATTAGTATTATTTTTATCATTATTATTATTAGTATTATTAATGTGTCAAATGAAGAATTCTATATAAAAATATATCTATAATAATAAAACAGAACTATATTAATATTTTTGTAATAAATATGAATTATCTATTTAAGGTATATAAAAATAAATATATCTAATTATGATATGAATGAAACATATAATATATTAAAATAACAATTATAACACTAATAATAAGTAAATTGTTCGATTTCAATTATATGTGTTAATATATATACTTGATATAGGTTCGTGAATCTGAGGCCAACCCTGCATTGTTCAATATAGTCATATGTATTTTTACTACAAAATACATTAGGTGAGTTTCATTTACCTTTTTACCCTTTATATTTTTGGGCTGAGAATACATGCGCAAATTTTATAAATGTTTTTACGAAATAGACACAAGTAATCAAAACTACATTATATGGTTGATTGATCAAAATCGAATATGCCCCTTTTTTATTAAGTCTGGTAATCTAAGAATTAGGGAACAGACACCCTAATTGACGCGAACTCTAAAGATAGATCTATCGGGCCCAACAAGCCCCATCCAAATTACAGGATGCTTTAGTACTTCGAAATTTATATCATGTCCGAAGGAGGATCCCAGAATGATGGGGATATTCTTATATGCATATTGTGAATGTCGGTTACCAGGTGTTCAATCCATATGAATGATATTTTTGTCTCTATGCATGGGACGTATGTTTATGAGAAATGGAAATATGAAATCTTGTGGTCTATTAAAATTATGAAATGCTTATTTATGCTAAACTAATGAACTCACCAGCCTTTTGATTGACACTTGAAAGCATGTTTATTCTCAGGTACGAAAGAAATCTTCCGCTGTGCATTTGATCATTCTAAAGATATTACTTGGAGTCATTCATGACATATTTCAAAAGACGTTGCATTCTAGTCGTTGAGTTTATCAAAGATCATTATTAAGTCAATTATAGTTGGATATATTATGAAATGGTATGCATGTCCGTCAACTTTAGATGAAATGAAAGATTGTCTTTTCAAAACGAATGCAATGTTTGTAAAATGTATCATATAGAGGTCAAGTACCTCGCGATGTAATCAACTGTTGTGAATCGTTTATAATCGATATGGACTTCGTCCGGATGGATTAGGATGGGTCCTTTCACAAATGGTATGCATGCCTGTCAATTTTTGATGTAAAGAAAGTTTGTCTTTTAAAAACGAATGCAATGTTTGTAATATGTATCATATAGAGGTCAAATACCTCGCGATGTAATCAACTATTGTGAATCGTTTATAATGTATATGAACGGGTCCTTTCAGTTGATATTAGAGCGGTGTCTTAGCGAACCAGGTCTGCATTAGTGTGTCTAACTGATAAGTCGTTAGGATTCATTAGTGAGTCTGGACTTCGACCATGTCTGCATGTCAAAAGTTTTGCTTATCATTTCTAGTCAGAAATCATCTGCTTATCATCCTTAGGAAATTACCTGCTTATCATTATTAGTCTAGACACGTCTTGCTACATTAATTACATGTGTAGTGTATAGACAAAATTCATATCTTAGCGTATCTCCTAAATCATATCTTATCGTATCTATTACTGTAAACTTTGCCTGACATATTTCGTAAATTCCTCCGTAATCTACGAAATCTTTTGATCTATATACATATATGGATATCCTATGTAAATAGAATACCACCCGATAGCCGGAAAATCATTTTATATCGAAAAATCCTTTATCCAATCGTACAAAATGGAAGTTGTCATCAGTTCAAGTCACTCGGATTCTGAAATGGAATCTCACTTAAGCTCCGAAAGTAGTGTGACCGGAATGGATCAACCAATCCGTCATCATCTATTCTGGATGAATTGGGGATGGGTTCGTAGTCTCCTCTATCATTGGAGACAAGAAGAAGGCGATCCTTTCCATCCACCACATTGCCCTCTTGACGAAGAACCTGAAGCACTTACCGACGAACCTGTCCGAAACACCATTTTCTCTCTCATTTCCAGAGTATCTCGTCACGATTATATACTCCATAAAATTCTATATTTTATTTATCCGCTCGTCCGAACCGACAATCACCCCGGTGTAATAGAAGAAGTCAACAAGCTTCGCGCTCGGGTAGTGGCTTTGGAGAATATGGTGCAGAAATTACAAACACCAGTAGCAGCACCAGCAGCAGCACCAGCAGCATAACCAGTACCACCATCATCAACACCAACAGTACCATTACCACCTCCAACCACAACCGCATCGTAAACCTCAACTTCCCAATCTATCCCACGAGCATCAACGTCATACGCACCATAGATATCAAGGAATACCAGCAACAATAACTGACGATGTATTAATTCATAACTTCATTGGAGAAACATTCCACGGAGATTATGTAATCTCTAAAGTCTTAGAGATTATCTAATCTAGCCCTAACCATAAATCAGTTAAGCGAACCAAAATGATAGAAGGAAGAGTAGAAACCCTGACAAAAATGGTGTGTGATTAACAAGCTAAACTTGTTTTACCAACAGCATCAACAGTACCGTCGGCGTCACCAGCATCGTCAGTACAGTCAACATCAGAATCAACAACACCTATAACATCACAAACTCTGTCAGTTCAAGAATCACTGTAGACATCATTACGAATCAATAACGCGTATATTGTATCAAGGAGTTATGAAGAGTTAACTCATTCCCTCTGAAGAAATTATATGTATATTTTATATATACATATTTTGAAATAAAAATAAATCTTTCCGTGATAAGCTATTGTGTGTGAATCTTAACTACTCGGTTAATTCATCTTACAAATATGCAATAATGTACGTCCTTCACCCGCAACTTAACCATCGTTAACTACAATCTCTGTCTCAATTCAACAAATTCCAATTCATAATAAATCAAGTATATATTTTATTTTACACTTTCATCATCGATGTAACCGAAACTTCTCAGATACCATCACTCGTACTTTACGAAGTTCACAAGAATTTAACAAAAATCAACATCACGCCTCAACAAATAACAAAGTATTGATTCGTAATTTCAATATTATTGAAGAAATACTTATGTAATCTCTAAAGCCTTCAAGGGATTATTCAATTCTAGTTTCAACCGTAAATCGAATGAGTTTAATTTAGTATTAACTCATTAAAATTTATGTTATATCTGAGGAGAATATATACATATATATTTTCACAAAGCCTGTAATAAAATTCTTATGTACAAAATATTAATTGTGAAATTTTTTAACGGGTAGGTAATACCCGAGAGATATATATATTCACAATTAATATGTTACATTCTTCGAATCTGATCAAGCAAATTATCAACTATACTTCCTACTTTCACAATAATATACATTCTTTCATAGAGATCAAAACAACCATACTCATTCAAACCCAATTACAAATTTTGATTTTGAAACCTCAGAATTCAATTCGAGATATAACCGGTATCATCACTTTTAGATTCTTACATCTTTCAAAGCTATACTTTGACTTCAAAACTGTGTTAGAACATCAAATGTATATTAACGATTACAATCTGTGTTCAAACCCTTCGAAAATATCGGAAGACACTTCAAATAATGAGCAATCGAGATGATGATCCAACCACATATTACCCACAGTTAGGTACTTAAAAAGCACTCGAAACCAAAGTCATAATTCTACACATATCTGTGTCAGATTCTTTGGCATTTATTAGCAAAAATAACTTTGCAATACCTTTTCAAAGTAGCCAGTTTTGTCACAGCTCCAGCAAGTCAACTTCGACTTTTCAGTCAGACTAACCTTATTATAACCTTGAGATATACACCATCGTTACCAGGGAACCTTTTACATCCCACCACATTATTAGCAGATGTACCAACAACTTCATTACCCTTTGACTTTAACCTCTCCAAAAAGTCATTATAGTTATTCATTGAAACCCCACCATTTACTCATTCGCATCTTGTAACAAGAATTGCCATACGAATCATTGGGAATTAGCAATCATTAATTTGAAATCTCACAGCATGTCTACGCCAACAGTTATATGTGTACGTACAACGTCTATCTCTTGGACTTACATACTTTGAATGTGAAGTTTCTGAAAAATACCTTGAACTGCGAACTAGTTCTTGAAATGCTGACGAAGCGGCAACAACTGTAAATGATCTTAACAGTAAAATGTTTGATGATAAAGAATAGTGTATTGGCAAAGCTCAGAAAAAGAGAAGTTTTGGAACTAGAAAACGGATTGAGCAAAGTATGAAAGAGGCTGTGGACAAATCACAAGGGTGAAACATGCCTTCAAAGAATCTAAATGATTCAGTACCTGCTGAAGTCATTAAAGGAATACCTTGCTCTTGACTCTAAACCCCTGCGAACAATATTCTTCATCATCCTCTGATATTAGAAATTCTAAGATATCATCATATCTTTCATTATAAATATCCTCCATATTTCTGAAGTAATTTTCTTAATTATTCTTATCCGAAATCATTTACCTCTTCGCGCTATCTGTATTACATCATAAAAGAAACTATTTTAGTTTCTGAATTCTGAAACATTCGAGTTTAAAATAGGAATATATTTTTTTTTGAAGTAGTGTTAGGAGCTGAAGCATGAGTTAGTATAATATAATGACACTTGATCAACGTGATTATATTACAGTAATTCATGCTGAGTTTCTAAATGGAACGTGATGATTCACAGATCATAACGTCATCATGTGCCATGTTACACGACTCCTATATTCTATTTAATCTCTAAAATATCAAGAAAATATTTCTTGATGATTCGGTCTTTTCTAGGGTATTCTGGTAATTTAACAAATCAAGATCGTGCCATTACAATTTCCTTCTTAGAACATTAACTATGTTCATTCAGAAATTCATATCTATGAATTTTGGACCATTACATGCGGTGCTTAATCTCAAGAAGAGGAAACGAAAGAATGAAGCTCAGAAATAGAAATAGGAGTATAAATCGCATCAAATAGAAGGGAGCATTAACTGTGGATGACAATAATTATAGAAGACAGAAGCAGGGACTTCGAAATATAAAGGAGGATATAAAGCCCAACGACGACCCAGAAATTATAAACCATATATATCGATGCATATAGCAATATAAAGACACGGGAGAACTAAAAACACTATAAAACTAAGAGTATAGTAAAAGTAAAAAGATTCTTCCGGTGGCAGATGAAAGAAAAGAATGACAGATATGAAAGTTAGGAGTATATCAAGAATCAGAACTGGATGCAGCATATTAGTGAATAAGAGGTGTGAGTTGTGGAAATAAGGAAACGAAGGGGGTGGATATATAGTAAAATATCCGACAGAGCAATCAAAACATATTATCGCATTTAATCAAAGCTGATCTTAACTTCCTTAATTTTCGAAGAACCAAATCTTATTACGAAGATTTTCTCTAAATTCCTTGAATTTCGGATATCAACCGTGACTATGTCATTGGTTAAAAAGAACGTGCATTTAATCATTTCATTCTTTTGTGATAACTTCACTCGTACCCTTCACAAAAATCAAATTGCTTTATCTATATTACTTGATGATAATAAAACTCTAATTTTCAACTCGTATACGTCATGAAAACATACTTATTGTCAGCCATGACCATTCCATTCAAATTTTGGGACGAAATTTCTTTAACGGGTAGGTACTGTGACAACCCGGAAATTTCCAATCAAATTTAAACCTTATCTTTATATTATTCTGACACGATAAGCAAAGTTTGTTAAGTTAAATCTCAAGAATTTTAAACTGTGTTCATACATTCATTATAACCTCGACCAAATTCCGACGATTCATGAACCGTTATATATAAATAGATATGTATATATATGTGTGTATATATATATATATATATATATATATATATATATATATATATATATATATATAT
This sequence comes from Rutidosis leptorrhynchoides, assembly GCF_046630445.1. Taxonomy (NCBI): domain Eukaryota; kingdom Viridiplantae; phylum Streptophyta; class Magnoliopsida; order Asterales; family Asteraceae; genus Rutidosis; species Rutidosis leptorrhynchoides. The sequence continues at coordinate 346,268,617 of NC_092336.1, forward strand.
ATATATATATATATATATATATATATATATATATATATATATATATATATATATATTATAACTTGAGAATATTAATAAAGTATTAAACGTATATTACTTTACACGAACGTATTTGTTTCAATATGTTTATCGATGGAATTAGAAGATAATATCAAATGATTGATTTATCAGATACATTGTGATATGATTACGGGTCTATGTTATGAGGTCCACTGTGATTTAAGAAATCTATTCTTTTTGACAACATTCGGAAAATGGTAAAGTGATTTATAAGTAAGAACGTGGAGTGTAAATAACTTAGATGTTGGATATCGACAAGTTAAGTAACTCGACATTTTTCATACGTTTATTTAACCTTTGGACTTTATCCCATGCTTCACCAACAGACCGTAATTTAAAAACTTGAAACCTATTATGAATATATATGATTCTACTTTTCTAAAACGTTTTATGATATAACGATTTCCATTATTTTAATCTTTTAACAAAATGATTCTTAAATATATTTAGTTTTGGAAAACAAAATTATCATATTTATTTGATTTATTTTCAAACGTACAAAAACGTTTTTAGTTTAAAAAGAACTTTATTATTAAAACGTATATAACTTTTATAAATATCTAGAACCACTTTTGACAACTCATTACTTAACCAGTATGATAAAGATAACGATATTTATATTTTATTTTATTAAATATAAATAATGATTTAAATTAATTTTATATATATTTATACGCGTATTATACGTACATAGTTTTATACTTTTACTATACTTTAACTTTACCTTTACTTTACGTTTACTTTACTTTAACTTTAATAATTTACTTTAATAATTCATACTTTAATAATTCACTTTAATAATTCATACTTTAATAATTCACTTTAATAATTCATACTTTAATAATTCATACTTTAATAATTCACTTTAATAATTCATACTTTAATAATTCACTTTAATAATTCAAAAATCTATTATAAATAGAATTCAATAGGTTTCATTATTTCATAGAAACTTGAAATATATTTCTCTAAACTCTCTCAATCGACTTACATATATATATTTACTCAGTATTATTTCAAGATATTTTTAGTATACATAAAATACTACGACGAGGTCATGAGCGTATTATTTCAAAATGGATTTTTCAAGCGGGATAGAGCTAAGGAAAACATAGGTTATAGCTATGGAGGTGATGGGTATGGTTCATGGGTATGCTTGTGAGGTCAATCTAGTGTTTATCGTCTCCGTTGCGTCTACATACCTTTCCTGCAATATTGAATCTCAATATTGATACGTGAGTACTCGTAAATTATTTTTACATATTAATAGTGTATCCCTGACTAGTGCTCGAGAATATAGGATTATGCATGCTTGTACTTTTGATATTGCCCTTAGTTAGGTTATGTTGAATCCTGAATTAGTTACACTTGCGGTTGAGATAAGGTATAAGATATGCATGTCCTTGGAAGGCTAGCGAAAAATTGAGAACTTTTCATTTAGATATCGAATGGGTTCGATGAACGGATTAGAAGTTATAGTCAATTGAATATTTATAAAAATGATTATTATTATCATCGTTATTACCGTCGTTCTAGTTTTATCTTATTATTATCATTATTAATAAAAGGAATTATCATTAAAAATTGTTATTTTTATTATTATTACTATTGTTATCATCGTTAAAGTTATAATTAGTATTATTATTATTATTATTATTATTATTATTATTATTATTATTATTATTATTATCTTATTATTATTATTATTATTATTATTATTATTATTATTATTATTATTATTATTATTATTATTATTATTATTATTATTATTATTATTATTATTATTATCATTATCATTATTAATATATATATCACTATTTAAAAATGGTTATTATTATTGTAATTATTATTATTATTATCATTAAAATAGTTATTAGTATTATTAATAATATCATAGTAATTATCATTATTAGTATTATTGTAATTAAAACTAATATTAGTAACACCTAATTCTTTTTAGTACTATTATTATTAGTATTATGAACACAATATAAAAGACGATTAAAAGCTATTAAACGAAACGATTAGGAAATAATGAGTATGAGTATCATGATGAAATTAAAATATTATAAGATATTGATCTAGATAAAATTATCATTCTTATTATTTTTATCATTACTATTATTATTAAAAGTATCGTTAGTATTAAAACTATCATTTTAACAAAAAATATCATTTTAATAGAAATGTCATTGTTATTATAAAATATCATTATTATTATCATTTTAAATAGAATTATTATTTTAAAGTTAATATTAAAAAGTATCATAAATATTAAAGTTATCATAATTAGAATTATCGTTTTATTATAATATCATTATTAGTAAATATAAATATTGATATTTTTATTAAAAGAATAATAATAATTATTATTACAAAATAATACAACTTTTACTTATTATTATTATCAATGTTATTTTATCAAATAAATATGTAATACAAATAGTATAATTACCTTAATAAAACCTATCATAATATTTTTTTAAATTAACTTTATAAATTTTATTACTTAAGATATATAAAAGTATATTTTTATATAAAATTTTATTTATTAATTAATGAATTATATTATTTACTCTATCAAATCTTTTAAAAATATTTAAAAATATAAAAAGACGATATTTAAACTATATAATAATCATGTATAAATTTTGGAAATCATTTTGAGTCAAATTAACTTTTGTTGACCTTTGCATATTAGTCTCGAGCATTAGGATTGTGGTACACTATGACTTGACCTAATTTGTTAGACAAATATTGACCATCACATATATATACATAATTAATTTAAGTTCGTGAATCCGAGGCCAACCTTGCACTTGTTCAATGACGTTATATGTATTTTTACTACGAAATACAGTTTGGTGAGTTTCATTTGCCTTTTTACCCTTTATATTTTTAGGCTGAGAATACATGCGCAATTTTTATAAATGATTTACAAAATAGACACAAGTACGTGAAACTACATTCTATGGTTGAATTATCAAAATCGAATATGCCCCTTTTTATTAAGTCTGGTAATCTAAGAATTAGGGAACAGACACCCTAATTGACGCGAATCCTAAAGCTAGATCTATTGGGCCTAACATGTAGTGACCCGAACTTTTCCATGTTTATATATATTAATTGAGATTGATATTTACATGATTAAATGTTTCCAACATGTTAAGAAATCAAACTTGTTAAGACTTGATTAATTGAAATATGTTTCATATAGAAAATTGACCACCCAAGTTGACCGGTGATTCACGAACGTTAAAACTTGTAAAAACTATATGATGACATATATATGGATATATATATATTTAACATGATACTATGATAAGTAAACATATCATTAAGTATATTAACAATGAACTACATATGTAAAAACAAGACTACTAACTTAATGATTTTTAAACGAGACATATATGTAACTATTATCGTTGTAAAGACATTTAATGGATATATATCATATTAAGAGATATTCATACATGATAATATCATGATAAAATAATAATTTAAAATCTCATTTGATATTATAAATATTGGGTTAACAACATTTAACAAGATCGTTAACCTAAAGGTTTCAAAACAACACTTACATGTAACGACTAACGATGACTTAACGACTCAGTTAAAATGTATATACATGTAGTGTTTTAATATGTATTTATACACTTTTGAAAGACTTCAATACACTTATCAAAATACTTCTACTTAACAAAAATTCTTACAATTACATCCTCGTTCAGTTTCATCAACAATTCTACTCGTATGCACCCGTATTCGTACTCGTACAATACACAGCTTTTAGATGTATGTACTATTGGTATATACACTCCAATGATCAGCTCTTAGCAGCCCATGTGAGTCACCTAACACATGTGGGAACCATCATTTGGCAACTAGCATGAAATATCTCATAAAATTACAAAAATATGAGTAATCATTCATGACTTATTTACATGAAAACAAAATTACATATCCTTTATATCTAATCCATACACCAACGACCAAAAACACCTACAAACACTTTCATTCTTCAATTTTATTCATCTAATTGATCTCTCTCAAGTTCTATCTTCAAGTTCTAAGTGTTCTTCATATATTCTACAAGTTCTAGTTACATAAAATCAAGAATACTTTCAAGTTTGCTAGCTCACTTCCAATCTTGTAAGGTGATCATCCAACCTCAAGAAATATTTGTTTCTTACAGTAGGTTATCATTCTAATACAAGATAATAATCATATTCAAACTTTGGTTCAATTTCTATAACTATAACAATCTTATTTCAAGTGATGATCTTACTTGAACTTGTTTTCGTGTCATGATTCTGCTTCAAGAACTTCGAGCCATCCAAGGATCCGTTGAAGCTAGATCCATTTTTCTCTTTTCCAGTAGGTTTATCCAAGGAACTTAAGGAAGTAATGATGTTCATAACATCATTCGATTCATACATATAAAGCTATCTTATTCGAAGGTTTAAACTTGTAATCACTAGAACAAAGTTTAGTTAATTCTAAACTTGTTCGCAAACAAAAGTTAATCCTTCTAACTTGAATTTTAAAATCAACTAAACACATGTTCTATATCTATATGATATGCAAACTTAATGATTTAAAACCTGGAAACACGAAAAACACCATAAAACCGGATTTACGCCGTCGTAGTAACACCGCGGGCTGTTTTGGGTTAGTTAATTAAAAACTCTGATAAACTTTGATTTAAAAGTTGTTATTCTGAGAAAATGATTTTTATTATGAACATGAAACTATATCCAAAAATTATGGTTAAACTCAAAGTGGAAGTATGTTTTCTAAAATGGTCATCTAGACGTTGTTCTTTCGACTGAAATGACTACCTTTACAAAATCGACTTGTAACTTATTTTTCCGACTATAAACCTATACTTTTTCTTATTAGATTCATAAAATAGAGTTCAATATGAAACCATAGCAATTTGATTCACTCAAAACGGATTTAAAATGAAGAAGTTATGGGTAAAACAAGATTGGATAATTTTTCTCATTTTAGCTACGTGAAAATTGGTAACAAATCTATTCCAACCATAACTTAATCAACTTGTATTGTATATTATGTAATCTTGAGATACCATAGACACGTATACAATGTTTCGACCTATCATGTGGACACATCTATATATATTTCGGAACAACCATAGACACTCTATATGTAAATGTTGGAATTAGCTATACATGGTTGAGGTTGATTCCAAAATATATATAGTTTGAGTTGTGATCAATACTGAGATACGTATACACTGGGTCGTGGATTGATTCAAGATAATATTTATCGATTTATTTCTGTACATCTAACTGTGGACAACTAGTTGTAGGTTACTAACGAGGACAGCTGACTTAATAAACTTAAAACATCAAAATATATTAAAAGTGTTATAAATATATTTTGAACATACTTTGATATATATGTATATATTGTTATAGGTTCGTGAATCAACCAGTGGCCAAGTCTTACTTCCCGACGAAGTAAAAATCTGTGAAAGTGAGTTATAGTCCCACTTTTAAAATCTAATATTTTTGAGATGAGAATACATGCAGGTTTTATAAATGATTTATAAAATAGACACAAGTACGTGAAACTACATTCTATGGTTGAATTATCGAAATCGAATATGCCCCTTTTTATTAAGTCTGGTAATCTAAGAATTAGGGAACAGACACCCTAATTGACGCGAATCCTAAAGATAGATCTATTGGTCTTAACAAACCCCATCCAAAGTACCGGATGCTTTAGTACTTCGAAATTTATATCATATCCGAAGGGTGTCCCGGAATGATGGGGATATTCTTATATATGCATCTTGTTAATGTCGGTTACCAGGTGTTCACCATATGAATGATTTTTATCTCTATGTATGGGATGTGTATTGAAATATGAAATCTTGTGGTCTATTATTATGATTTGATATATATAGGTTAAACCTATAACTCACCAACATTTTTGTTGACGTTTTAAGCATGTTTATTCTCAGGTGATTATTAAGAGCTTCCGCTGTCGCATACTTAAATAAGGACGAGATTTGGAGTCCATGCTTGTATGATATTGTGTAAAAACTGCATTCAAGAAACTTATTTTGTTGTAACATATTTGTATTGTAAACCATTATGTAATGGTTGTGTGTAAACAGGATATTTTAGATTATCATTATTTGATAATCTACGTAAAGCTTTTTAAACCTTTATTGATGAAATAAAGGTTATGGTTTGTTTTAAAATGAATGCAGTCTTTGAAAAACGTCTCATATAGAGGTCAAAACCTCGCAACGAAATCAATTAATATGGAACGTTTTTAATCAATAAGAACGGGACATTTCAGTTGGTATCCGAGCGTTGGTCTTAGAGAACCAGAATTTTGCATTAGTGTGTCTTATCGAGTTTGTTAGGATGCATTAGTGAGTCTGGACTTCGACCGTGTTTACTTGAAAAATGATTGCTTAACAAATTTTGTTGGAAACTATATATTTTTAACATGTGAATATTATGTGATATATTAATCTCTTAACGCGTTTGATATTATGTGATAGATGTCTACCTCTAGAACAAGTCCCATTGACTCACCTAATAATAATGAAGAGTCAAATGTAAATTAGAATGATTCGTGGACTGATTCACAAGTTCCCGAAGAGGAACCGGAAGAAGAGTCAGAACCGGAAGAAGAATCGGAACCGGAAGAAGAATCGGAACCGGATGAATAAATAGAACCGGTGGGGGAAATAATAAAACGGTTAAGTAAAAGAAAATCCTCAACCAACCGACCAAGGTTAATTATGGTCAATGGTGTTTCCGCCAAGGAAGCAAAATATTGGGAGGATTACCAATTCTCCGATGAATCGGATTCCGACGAGAATTCCGATGATATTATAGAAATTACCCCAACTGAATTTAAAAAGGCAAAAGAAAATAATAAGGGAAATGACATAAAAATAGAGAAATCTAATTCCAACCCCGATGAACTTTATATATATCGTCAACCCTTGAAGTCCTTAAGTTGTAACAATGACCCGGGAACCTCTAAACCACCAGGTTTTTCTAAACTAATGTGGAAAACGACGGCTCGTATTAGGGGAACATCATATATCCCTAGAAACTTGGCAAAACGAACCAAAACCGAATAAGAAGAAGAAGAAGAAGCAAGCGAGTCGGAATAAGATAGTTGTATTCGTGTGGTGTAATATATGTAATATAGCGTGCTTATGCTTTATGATATATGTAAAAAATTGCTTGTATTAATAAGTATTTTTTTTTATGAATCTAACTCTTGTCTATTTTACAGTATAAAAACACAAAATGGATAGACAACCCAATATTTTAAGAGACCTACCCGGAGACATGATTGATGAAATCTTGTCTAGAGTCGGTCAGAATTCTTCGGCACAACTATTTAAGGCGAGATCAGTTTGTAAGACATTCGAAGAACGTTCCAAGAATGCCTTGGTTTATAAAAGGCTTTCGTTCGAAAGATGGGGGATATTACATTTTGAAATCCATAAGTTACGATGTGTTTACTTTGACGCATATATTGCGGGGAACCCAAATGCTATTTTACGCAATGGGTTAAGAAATTATTTTGACTCAATATATCCGAATATTGGACTTCGTGATTTAGAAAAAGCTGCTAACATGCAACATAAAGAAGCATGTTATGCTTACGGATTAGTAATGTTCGCTTCTCACCAAAGTGAGAACAAGAACATTGGGCTACAACTATTAAACAAAACGTTCCCACAAGTGACGGAGTCGGTAATTGGGGTAAGAAATGAGGTTTTTAGATTGTTACGGGACTGTTGGACATTACGTAACCCTCGTCCCTTTGACGACGTTACAACACGCTGTCTTATCAACGGCCATAACGGTTATGTTCCACAAGACCAAGGATGGGAAGTAATCCTAGTAAAACCAGAATGCATGACTTGTTTCTGGACGTATGAATTACGTGTCTTTATTGCCTTTGCTGAACGACTTGTGTACTAGCTAGAATTATCTTCACAACCATCTTGTATCAAATTTATTGTGTGCTATATTTCATGCTATATGTAAAATAAGCGGTATTGTAAGTTTGTAAAATATTGTGTAAAAGTTTGAACGCGAAATATTATTATAATCAGTTTTTCATATAGAATTGTAGTAGTTGAATTGTATATTAGCTACTAAGTATGAACTTAACGGGTAGGTACTACCCGAATTTAAACTTATAAAACGCTAATATGAAGAAAAAGCTTTTATAAATGAGTTCATATTATGCTACGAAATACTATTAACTACTCTTAATATTCTGTATGATTAACTTGTTCCATTTGACTATTTTGAAGGAAATGGCACCGACTACTCGACACACCGTGAATATGAATGAAGAGGAATTCCGTACTTTTCTAGCTTCAAACATAGCCGCAGTACAGGCTGCGCTACATACCAACAATAACCTTGGATCTAGCAGTACAGGAAATCGTGTAGGATGCACCTACAAAGAATTCACTGCCTGCAAACCTTTGAAATTTGATGGAACCGAAGGACCGATCGGATTGAAACGGTGGACCAAGAAGGTCGAATCGGTGTTTGCCATAAGAAAGTGTACTGAAGAGGACAAAGTAAAGTACGCTACGCATACCTTCACAGGTTCTGCGTTAACATGGTGGAATACCTATCTAGAGCAAGTGGGACAAGACGATACGTACGCACTACCGTGGTCAGCATTCAAGCACTTGATGAACGAGAAGTACCGTCCCAGAACCGAGGTCAATAAGCTCAAGACAGAACTTAGAGGGTTACGAACCCAAGGATTTGATATTACCACGTACGAAAGACGATTCACAGAATTGTGCCTATTGTGTCCGGGAGCATTCGAAGATGAGGAAGAGAAGATCGACGCGTTTGTGAAAGGATTACCGGAAAGAATCCAAGAAGATATAAGTTCACACGAGCCCGCCTCCATACAACAGGCATGTAGAATGGCTCACAAACTAGTGAACCAGATTGAAGAAAGGATTAAAGAACAGACTGCTGAAGAGGCCAATGTGAAGCAAGTCAAAATAAAATGGGAGGAAAACGGTGATAAGAATCACCAATACAACAACAACAGCAATTACAACAATAATCGCAACAATTATCCCAACAATCGCAACATCAATCACAACTACAACAAACGGCCCAACAACAACAACAACAACAACAACAACAACAGCAACTACAACAATCATCCCAATAACAATAATAACCGCAACAACAACAACAATCAGAAGCAGCTATGCCAAAGGTGTGAAAAGTATCACTCGGGGTTCTGCACCAAATTTTGCAACAAGTGTAAAAGAAATGGTCATAGCGCGGCGAAGTGTGAGGTCTACGGACCAGGGGTTAATAGAACGAAAGGAACAAATGGTGTCGGAACGAGTAATGGCGGAGCAAGTAGTGTCGGAGCAAGTTATGCCAATGTAGTTTGTTATAAATGTGGAAAACCGGGCCACATTATTAGAAATTGCCCGAACCAGGAGAACACGAATGGACAAGGCCGCGGAAGAGTTTTCAATATTAATGCGGCAGAGGCACAGGAAGACCCGGAGCTTGTTACGGGTACGTTTCTTATTGACAATAAACCTGCTTACGTTTTATTTGATTCAGGTGCGGATAGAAGCTATATGAGTAGAGATTTTTGTGCTAAATTAAGTTGTCCATTGACGCCTTTGGATAGTAAATTTTTATTCGAATTAGCAAATGGTAAATTAATTTCAGCAGATAATATATGTCGGAATCGAGAAATTAAACTGGTTAGCGAAACATTTAAGATTGATTTGATACCAGTAGAGTTAGGGAGTTTTGATGTGATAATCGGTATGGACTGGTTGAAAGAAGTGAAAGCAGAGATCGTTTGTTACAAAAATGCAATTCGCATTATACGAGAAAAAGGAAAACCCTTAATGGTGTACGGAGAAAAGGGCAACACGAAGCTACATCTTATTAGTAATTTGAAGGCATAAAAACTAATAAGAAAAGGTTGCTATGCTGTTCTAGCACACGTCGAGAAAGTACAAACTGAAGAAAAGAGCATCAATGATGTTCCCATTGCAAAAGAATTTCCCGATGTATTTCCGAAATAATTACCGGGATTACCCCCACATCGATCCGTTGAATTTCAAATAGATCTTGTACCAGGAGCTGCACCAATAGCTCGTGCTCCTTACAGACTCGCACCCAGCGAGATGAAAGAACTGCAAAGCCAATTACAAGAACTTTTAGAGCGTGGTTTCATTCGACCAAGCACATCACCGTGGGGAGCTCCTGTTTTGTTTGTCAAGAAGAAAGATGGTACATTCAGGTTGTGTATCGACTACCGAGAGTTGAACAAACTTACCATCAAAAACCGCTACCCACTACCGAGAATCGACGACTTATTTGATCAACTACAAGGCTCGTCTGTTTATTCAAAGATTGACTTACGTTCTGGGTATCATCAAATGCGGGTGAAAGAAGATGATATTCCAAAGACTGCTTTCAGAACACGTTACGGTCATTACGAGTTTATGGTCATGCCGTTTGGTTTAACTAATGCACCAGCTGTGTTCATGGACCTTATAAACCGAGTGTGTGGACCATACCTTGACAAGTTTGTCATTGTTTTCATTGATGACATACTTATTTACTCAAAGAATGACCAAGAACACGGTGAACATTTGAGAAAGGTGTTAGAAGTATTGAGGAAGGAAGAATTGTACGCTAAGTTTTCAAAGTGTGCATTTTGGTTGGAAGAAGTTCAATTCCTTGGTCACATAGTGAACAAAGAAGGTATTAAGGTGGATCCGGCAAAGATAGAAACTGTTGAAAAGTGGGAAACCCCGAAAACTCCGAAACACATACGCCAGTTTTTAGGACTAGCCGGTTACTACAGAAGGTTCATCCAAGACTTTTCCAGAATAGCAAAACCCTTGACTGCATTAACGCATAAAGGGAAGAAATTTGAATGGAATGATGAACAAGAGAAAGCGTTTCAGTTATTGAAGAAAAAGCTAACTACGGCACCTATATTGTCATTGCCTGAAGGGAATGATGATTTTGTGATTTATTGTGACGCATCAAAGCAAGGTCTCGGTTGTGTATTAATGCAACGAACGAAGGTGATTGCTTATGAGTCTAGACAATTGAAGATCCACGAACAAAATTATACGACGCATGATTTGGAATTAGGCACGGTTGTTTTTGCATTCAAGACTTGGAGGCACTACTTATATGGGGTCAAAAGTATTATATATACCGACCACAAAAGTCTTCAACACATATTTAATCAGAAACAACTGAATATGAGGCAGCGTAGGTGGATTGAATTGTTGAATGATTATGACTTTGAGATTCGTTACCACCCGGGGAAGGCAAATGTGGTAGCCGATGCCTTGAGCAGGAAGGACAGAGAACCCATTCGAGTAAAATCTATGAATATAATGATTTATAATAACCTTACTACTCAAATAAAGGAGGCGCAACAAGGAGTTTTAAAAGAGAGAAATTTAAAGGATGAAATACCCAAAGGATCGGAGAAGCATCTTAATATTCGGGAAGACGGAACCCGGTATAGGGCTGAAAGGATTTGGGTACCAAAATTTGGAGATATGAGAGAAATGGTACTTAGAGAAGCTCATAAAACCAGATACTCAATACATCCTGGAACGGGGAAGATGTACAAGGATCTCAAGAAACATTTTTGGTGGCCGGGTATGAAAGCCGATGTTGCTAAATACGTAGGAGAATGTTTGACGTGTTCTAAGGTCAAAGCTGAGCATCAGAAACCATCAGGTCTACTTCAACAACCCGAAATCCCGGAATGGAAATGAAAAAACATTACCATGGATTTCATCACTAAATTGCCAAGGACTGCAAGTGGTTTTGATACTATTTGGGTAATAGTTGATCGTCTCACCAAATCAGCACACTTCCTGCCAATAAGAGAAGATGACAAGATGGAGAAGTTAACACGACTGTATTTGAAGGAAGTCGTCTCCAGACATGGAATACCAATCTCTATTATCTCTGATAGGGATGGCAGATTTATTTCAAGATTCTGGCAGACATTACAGCAAGCATTAGGAACTCGTCTAGACATGAGTACTGCCTATCATCCACAAACTGATGGGCAGAGTGAAAGGACGATACAAACGCTTGAAGACATGCTACGAGCATGTGTTATTGATTTCGGAAACAGTTGGGATCGACATCTACCGTTAGAAGAATTTTCCTACAACAACAGCTACCATTCAAGCATTGAGATGGCGCCGTTTGAAGCACTTTATGGTAGAAAGTGCAGGTCTCCGATTTGTTGGAGTGAAGTGGGGGATAGACAGATTACGGGTCCGGAGATTATACAAGAAACTACCGAGAAGATCATCCAAATTCAACAACGATTGAAAACCGCCCAAAGTCGACAAAAGAGCTACGCTGACATTAAAAGAAAAGATATAGAATTTGAAATTGGAGAGATGGTCATGCTTAAAGTTACACCTTGGAAAGGCGTTGTTCGATTTGGTAAACGAGGGAAATTAAATCCAAGGTATATTGGACCATTCAAGATTATTGATCGTGTCGGACCAGTAGCTTACCGACTTGAGTTACCTCAACAACTCACGGCTGTACATAACACTTTCCACGTCTCGAATTTGAAGAAATGTTTTGCAAAAGAAGATCTCACTATTCCGTTAGATGAAATCCAAATCAACGAAAAACTTCAATTCATCGAAGAACCCGTCGAAATAATGGATCGTGAGGTTAAAAGACTTAAGCAAAACAAGATACCAATTGTTAAGGTTCGATGGAATGCTCGTAGAGGACCCCAGTTCACCTGGGAGCGTGAAGATCAGATGAAGAAGAAATACCCGCATCTATTTCCAGAAGATTCGTCAACACCTTCAACAGCTTAAAATTTCGGGACGAAATTTATTTAACGGGTAGGTACTGTAGTGACCCGAACTTTTCCATGTTTATATATATTAATTGAGATTGATATTTACATGATTAAATGTTTCCAACATGTTAAGAAATCAAACTTGTTAAGACTTGATTAATTGAAATATGTTTCATATAGACAATTGACCACCCAAGTTGACCGGTGATTCACGAACGTTAAAACTTGTAAAAACTATATGATGACATATATATGGATATATATATATTTAACATGATACTATGATAAGTAAACATATCATTAAGTATATTAACAATGAACTACATATGTAAAAACAAGACTACTAACTTAATGATTTTTAAACGAGACATATATGTAACGATTATCGTTGTAAAGACATTTAATGGATATATATTATATTAAGAGATATTCATACATGATAATATCATGATAAAATAATAATTTAAAATCTCATTATATATTATAAACATTGGGTTAACAACATTTAACAAGATCGTTAACCTAAAGGTTTCAAAACAACACTTACATGTAACGACTAACGATGACTTAACGACTCAGTTAAAATGTATATACATGTAGTGTTTTAATATGTATTTATACACTTTTTAAAGACTTCAATACACTTATCAAAATACTTCTACTTAACAAAAATGCTTACAATTACATCCTCGTTCAGTTTCATCAACAATTCTACTCGTATGCACCCGTATTCGTACTCGTACAATACACAGCTTTTAGATGTATGTACTATTGGTATATACACTCCAATGATCAGCTCTTAGCAGCCCATGTGAGTCACCTAACACATGTAGGAACCATCATTTGGCAACTAGCATGAAATATCTCATAAAATTACAAAAATATGAGTAATCATTCATGACTTATTTACATGAAAACAAAATTACATATCCTTTATATCTAATCCATACAGCAACGACCAAAAACACCTACAAACACTTTCATTCTTCAATTTTATTCATCTAATTGATCTCTCTCAAGTTCTATCTTCAAGTTCTAAGTGTTCTTCATATATTCTACAAGTTCTAGTTACATAAAATCAAGAATACTTTCAAGTTTGCTAGCTCACTTCCAATCTTGTAAGGTGATCATCCAACCTCAAGAAATCTTTGTTTCTTACAGTAGGTTATCATTCTAATACAAGGTAATAATCATATTCAAACTTTGGTTCAATTTCTATAACTATAACAATCTTATTTCAAGTGATGATCTTACTTGAACTTGTTTTCGTGTCATGATTCTGCTTCAAGAACTTCGAGCCATCCAAGGATCCGTTGAAGCTAGATCCATTTTTCTCTTTTCCAGTAGGTTTATCCAAGGAACTTAAGGTAGTAATGATGTTCATAACATCATTCGATTCATACAAATAAAGCTATCTTATTCGAAGGTTTAAACTTGTAATCACTAGAACAAAGTTTAGTTAATTCTAAACTTGTTCGTAAACAAAAGTTAATCCTTCTAACTTGAATTTTAAAATCAACTAAACACATGTTCTATATCTATATGATATGCTAACTTAATGATTTAAAACCTGGAAACACGTAAAATACCATAAAAACGGATTTACGCCGTCGTAGTAACACCGCGGGCTGTTTTGGGTTAGTTAATTAAAAACTCTGATAAACTTTGATTTAAAAGTTGTTATTCTGAGAAAATGATTTTTATTATGAACATGAAACTATATCCAAAAATTATGGTTAAACTCAAAGTGGAAGTATGTTTTCTAAAATGGTCATCTAGACGTCGTTCTTTCGACTGAAATGACTACCTTTACAAAATCGACTTGTAACTTATTTTTCCGACTACAAACCTATACTTTTTCTGACTAGATTCATAAAATAGAGTTCAATATGAAACCATAGCAATTTGATTCACTCAAAACGGATTTAAAATGAAGAAGTTATGGGTAAAACAAGATTGGATAATTTTTCTCATTTTAGCTACGTGAAAATTGGTAACAAATCTATTCCAACCATAACTTAATCAACTTGTATTGTATATTATGTAATCTTGAGATACCATAGATACGTATACAATGTTTCGACCTATCATGTGTACACATCTATATATATTTCGGAACAACCATAGACACTCTATATGTGAATGTTGGAGTTAGCTATACAGGGTTGAGGTTGATTCCAAAATATATATAGTTTGAGTTGTGATCAATACTGAGATACGTATACACTGGGTCGTGGATTGATTCAAGATAATATTTATCGATTTATTTCTGTACATCTAACTGTGGACAACTAGTTGTAGGTTACTAACGAGGACAGCTGACTTAATAAACTTAAAACATCAAAATATATTAAAAGTGTTATAAATATATTTTGAACATACTTTGATATATATGTATATATTGTTATAGGTTCGTGAATCAACCAGTGGCCAAGTCTTACTTCCCGACGAAGTAAAAATCTGTGAAAGTGAGTTATAGTCCCACTTTTAAAATCTAATATTTTTGGGATGAGAATACATGCAGGTTTTATAAATGATTTATAAAATAGACACAAGTACGTGAAACTACATTCTATGGTTGAATTATCGAAATCGAATATGTCCCTTTTTATTAAGTCTGGTAATCTAAGAATTAGGGAACAGACACCCTAATTGACGCGAATCCTAAAGATAGATCTATTGGGCTTAACAAACCCCATCCAAAGTACCGGATGCTTTAGTACTTCGAAATTTATATCATATCCGAAGGGTGTCCCGGAATGATGGGGATATACTTATATATGCATCTTGTTAATGTCGGTTACCAGGTGTTCACCATATGAATGATTTTTATCTCTATGTATGGGATGTGTATTCAAATATGAAATCTTGTGGTCTATTATTATGATTTGATATATAGGTTAAACCTATAAGTCACCAACATTTTTGTTGACGTTTTAAGCATGTTTATTCTCAGGTGATTATTAAGAGCTTCCGCTGTCGCATACTTAAATAAGGACGAGATTTGGAGTCCATGCTTGTATGATATTGTGTAAAAACTGCATTCAAGAAACTTATTTTGTTGTAACATATTTGTATTGTAAACCATTATGTAATGGTTGTGTGTAAACAGGATATTTTAGATTATCATTATTTGATAATCTACGTAAAGCTTTTTAAACCTTTATTGATGAAATAAAGGTTATGGTTTGTTTTAAAATGAATGCAGTCTTTGAAAAACGTCTCATATAGAGGTCAAAACCTCGCAACGAAATCAATTAATATGGAACGTTTTTAATCAATAAGAACAGGACATTTCATAACAAACCCCATTCAAAGTACCGGATGCTTTAGTACTTCGAAATTTATATCATGTCCGAAGGAGGATCCCGGAATGATGGGGATATTCTTATATGCATATTGTTAATGTCAGTTACCAGGTGTTCAATCCATATGAATGATTATTTTTGTCTCTATGCATGGGACGTATATTTATGAGAACTGGAAATGAAATTCTTGTGGTCTATTAAAATGATGGAAATGAATGATTATGATAAACTAATGAACTCACCAACCTTTTAGTTGACACTTTAAAGCATGTTTATTCTCAGGTATAAAAGAAATCTTCCGCTGTGCATTTGCTTGTTTTAAAGATATTACTTGGAGTATTTCATGGTATATTTCGAAGAACGTTGCATTTGAGTCATTGAGTTCATCAAAGATTACTATTAAGTTAATTTATAATTGGATAGTGGATATTATGAAATGGTATGCATGCCTGTCAATTTTTGATGTAAAGAAAGTTTGTCTTTTAAAAACGAATGCAATGTTTGTAATATGTATCATATAGAGGTCAAATACCTCGCGATGTAATCAACTATTGTGAATCGTTTATAATGTATATGAACGGGTCCTTTCAATTTAAGTCTACAAACATGAACACAAGTATGAATATGAAACTTATGAACTTTAAATCTTGAAAACATTTAAGTGTAGAACCATAAACTAGAAAGTTTAGATTCCTTATTTTGACTTCATCAAATAAAGATGGAAGTAACAAGATTTTATGAAGATACAAGTTAGAAACTTGATCTTTAACAACAATAAATAACTAGTAAGTAAACATTAAACAAGAACAAGTAATGAAACTAGTAACATGA
This sequence comes from Rutidosis leptorrhynchoides, assembly GCF_046630445.1. NCBI lineage: Eukaryota > Viridiplantae > Streptophyta > Magnoliopsida > Asterales > Asteraceae > Rutidosis > Rutidosis leptorrhynchoides. Next base: position 346,285,716 of record NC_092336.1, read on the forward strand.
TGATGAATGTGGCGGTTTTGTAAAGGAAAAAGAGAAGAGAAGTAAAGTTTGTAACTTACAAAATTAGAGAGAAAAATGAGAGAGATGTGTAAGTATTTTGTGTGTGTGTGAAATGTGAAGAATACAAGTGAGTAAGTAATACAAAAAAAATTTTGAACTCCTCCCTTTACCACCCATAGCCGACGGTTTTAATGCCCAAAGAGGAAGGGTCAAAAGCTTGCTTTCAAACATGGGAGAAGGTGTGAGCTTGAAGAAGTAATAAAGTTAAATGGCATTGGAAAGGGTTGTAAGTATACATGTAACAAGATTCCTCAAGAACTAGTTACTCCTTGATTAAGTTTAATAAGTCATTAACATAATGTTGGGCTCTTAATAGTCCATCAAGAGAAGTAAGGTGGGCTTCCAAGTCCATTAATCATGAGTCCATTAATAAAAGAACAAGTATGTAACAATTTAAATAAATAAGCCCAAGTAATTAACTACTAACACTAGTTAATTAAAAATGATTAATATTAATTAATCATGAATGCAAATAATATCCGAAATATTATTCGTGAAAAGTACGTGTATCACAAAGAGAATTCGGGCCATGAAAAGTCAAATACGGTGACAAGTCCATTAAGGTAACTAATAAGCATTAGTAAACACTAAGCTCAATCAAATAAGCCCTTAAGCCATGTAATTGTTATAATAAATAACAATCAAGTTTACGCAGTCATAATATTCCAATTACGATAAAAGATTAACGCATACCAAGTACGTATCTCGTTTAAAATGATAAGTGACACCAACGGTCGTAAAAGTATTCGGGGATCAAGTTAAGTGATTACACACTTAATAGCACGTAGTAAGATATCAATGAGAGTAATTAATCATGATAAAAGATCCCAGATCATAAGCTAGCTCAGTACGCACAAATACCATAAGCTAGCTCAGTACGCACAAATACGCAGTTTCATGAAAGCACAAAAGCAAGTCGAAAAAGCCGGGTCGTTACATATACTAGGTTATATCTGTACTATACATATTAAGGAAACAGAATGTTCTTACTAATACAAACTTTGATGTTTAACATTAATATAACTAATAACGAAACTAATAATAATAAGAATAAAAATAATGATAATAATAATATTATTAATGATAATATAAATTATATTATTTTTAAATAATAATAACATTAATACAATAACTTACATGTATTAAATGTTATATATTTATAATATTAACATGATAATATTCATAATACTAATATCAATATTTATATTTATATTTAATTTAATAAAATTAATAATAATATAATAACTATAATAATCTAAAAATCTTGTTAATATTAATACTAATGTTAGTAATGATATTTTACAACTAATTTATAGTTTTTAATCATTCTTTTATTAGTATTTATATTTAAAATCATTAATTTGATAATCATAACATTAAATGGTAACTTTAGTAATCAAGTTAATAATAATACTTTAGTAATCATAATAACAACTAAGATTATAATTGTGCTAATAACAATGATATTAATAATGACAACAATTATTACTAATAATATTAATAATAATATATCAAATTACATGTATTCAACCTGATATTAATATTAATGATTATATTAAAAATGGAAGTAACAATAATATTTATAATACAACTATATTTTAACTTGTTATTGATTTTAATTTATCGATGATACATATTATTAATTATGTAGTACTTATATATTAAGTAATAACATATTTGGATATTTAATATTTACATATTTTGTATATATTACAATATACATATAATGTACAGATTATATATGTTTATATAGATTTATTTTAAAAATAGTTTTATTAATTTGTATATTATTTTACTTACTTGATTTTTAATGTTTCAATTATATTTTATTATTATATCTATTCACTCTTATATTTATTTATTTATTTAAATACATATTTATTTACATCCAATTGTTCGTGAATCGTCGGAAGCGGTCGAAGTGTAATTGAATTCGTGAAACAATTTGAAAATTTTTGAGACTCAACATTACAGACTTTGCTTATCGTGTCGATATCCTATGAAGATTTAGTTTAAATTTGGTCGGGAATTTTCGGGTCGTCACAGTACCTACCCGTTAAAGAAATTTCATCCCGAAATTTGAGAAAGGTCGTCATGATTAACCATAAAAATGTTTTCATGACGATTATGAGTTGATAAATAGAGTTTCATCATTATTAAGTAATATAGATAAAACAATTTGATTATTCGAAGAGTACGAACGAAGCTATCACAAAAGATTAAGATAGAGATTTAACTTTTGACGTAGTCACGATTGAATTTAGAAAATAAGGTGCGTCTTAACTTTTGACGTTGTCTTGGTTGAATTCCGGAATTCAAGGGATTTGCAGAAAATCTTTGAAATCTTAATAAGATCTGATTCCCTCAGGATTAAGGAAATTAGGATCTCTTTAATTAAATGCAAAAATCTGCCTTGATTTTTTTATCGGTTATTTTACTATAAATTAACTTCTTCCGTTCCATTATTTTTACCACTCCTATACTAAATTTCCTAATTCGAAAGACTTTTGAAATGCTTAATCCAGTTCTGATTCTTGTCCTTATCCTCACTATCTCAACAATCATTCTCCTTTTCCAACTACCACTGGAGGAATCTGTTTTCTTCTACTTCGCCCTTGGGGTTATAATGTTTTTAATTCTCCCGTGTCTTTATGTTGCAATAAACATTGATATACACTGTTTGTAAATTATGTGTTGTTATCGGGTTTTATATTCTCCCTTATATTTCGAAGCTCTTTGCCTTTTTATTCTCTTCTCGACCTCTAGTAAAGCGAGTAATGGTCCAGAATTCGTAAGTATGGAGTTTCGAATGAACTTAATGTTCTATACAAGAAAGAACGTAATAGCACGATTTGATTTGTCAAATTACCAGGATCACTGAGAATAGAACTATCAAGAATGTACTTTCTTGATATGTTCAGAAGTTAAGCAGAATGAAAGAGTTATGTAATATGGCACATGATGACGTTATAGTCTGTGAATCATCATGTTTCATTAGAAACTCAGCATGACTTACTGTAATATAATCACGTTGATCAAGTGTCATTATATTATACTAACTCATGCATCAATTTCCAACACTACTTCAAAATCATTCATAATTCAAACTCGAATTTTAAAGAAATTTAGAAACTAAAGTAGTTTCTTTTATGATGTAATTTAGATAGCACGAAGAGATAAATAATTTCGGACGAGAATATTTATGAAAATGTCTTCAGAAATATCGAAGATATTTATGATGATCTTTTGGAATTTCTAAGTTCGATGGTTAATGAAGAAAGATTTTCTACAAGATTTTAACATGAGTACGGAGCCAGATATTCATTGAAGGTTTCATCGGATCCATAATTATCTGGATTCCTTGAATATAGGGTATGGTCCTTGTATTTGTCCTTGGTTTCCTTCGTGGTTAGCTCAATCTGTTTTCTAGTTCCAATTTTTCTGAGCTTTTCCAACATACTATTCTTTATCATCAAACTTCTAACGGTTAAGGTCGTTTACGGTTGTCTACAGTTTCTGCTGCTTCATTCAGTTTTTTCAATATTCAAATTATTGATTTATAGACTGAGTGCTTTTCAGAATTTCAGATTGAAAGATCATAATTGTAAGAGATAAATGTTATACATATAACTGTTGATGTAGATATGTTGTGAGTTTTCGAATACTGATTGTTGATTCTCGGTAATTAGTATGATAGTTCTCGTTACATGATGCGGATTAGTATATGATAGAGTTTCAATGAATATAATAATTTTTCGAAAAGTCAAAGATCAATGAAGTTGCTGATAAGTTTACTGCTAATGTGGTGGAATATAAACGGTTCCCTGGTAACGATGACGAAAGGCAAACTTATATATCAAGGTTATAATAAGACCAATCCAGATGAAAAGTCGAAGTTGACTTGCTGAAGCTGTGACAAAACTGGCTATTTTGAAAAGGAATTGCAATGTTATTTTCGATAATAACAATGCCAAAGGATCTAGCACAGATACGTGTTAAACGTTTACTCAGGTTCCGAGTGTTTTTCGGTGCATAATTATATGCATAAATCTTTTCCTTCCATAGATGAAGTGCGGTTGGTTCAATTTCTTTCTTGAGGTGTTTTTAAGAATCAGGAAAGGTTTGAACGCAGATTGTAATCGTCAAGATACAAACGAGGTTTAAGATGAACTCAAGTGGCAAACTTGAAGAAATATTTAGTTTCATATGTTATAATCAATATTTTAATTCGTTTTAATTGTCTAATGTTATTAGTGTAGTGACCCGAACTTTTCCATGTTTATATATATTAATTGAGATTGATATTTACATGATTAAATGTTTCGAACATGTTAAGCAATCAAACTTGTTAAGACTTGATTAATTGAAATATGTTTCATATAGACAATTGACCACCTAAGTTGACCGGCGATTCACGAACGTTAAAACTTGTAAAAACGACATGACGATATATATATGGATATACATATGGTTAACATGAGATTATGATAAGTAAGTATCTCCATAAGTATATTAACAATGAGTTATATACATATAAACAAGACTACTAACTTAAGGATTTCGAAACGAGACATATATGTAACGATTATCGTTGTAACGACATTTAAATGTATATATATCATATTAAGATATATTAATATATCATAATATCATGATAATATAATAATTTAACATCTCATTAGATATAATAAACAATGGGTTAACAACATTAATTGAGATCGTTAACTTAAAGGTTTCAAAACAACACTTACATGTAACGACTGACGATGACTTAACGACTCAGTTAAAATGTATATACATGTAGTGTATTTAGATGTATTAAAATACTTTTGGAAGACTTCAAGACATATATCAAAACACTCATACTTAACGAAAATGGTTACAGTTACTTTCCCATTCCTTTCTTTCATCAAGAATTCTAGTTGTATTCTTACCCGTATTATACACAGCTTCAAAACGTACTTACTATGGGTATATACCAATAGGAACTAGCATGGGATTCCACTCTTGATTATGTCATGTATGAATAATTAATTTTAACTTCTACCATGAGCTAGTCAACTAACTAGAACTCCTTTTAACCCCACTCACCACTCACCAATTACCACTCATCATTCACTCCATTTCACTTCCAATTCTCTTTCTAATTCTCTATCAACACACACACACACACACTATTATGAATCTATTTTTCCAGTAGTTAATCATCATCTTCATCAAAAATCACTTCAAGAATCAAGCTATAATCATCATAGGAAGAACACTTCAAGAACACTTCAAAAATCCCTTCAAGTTTACTAATTTACTTCCAAGCTTTCTAATCCATTCCAAGTAATCATCTAAGATTAAGAAACCTTTGTTATATACAGTAGGTTATCTTTCTTATTCAACGTAATATTCATATTCAAACTTTGATTCAATTTCTATAACTGTAAACTATCTTAATTCGAGTAAAAATCTTACTTGAACTTGTTTTTGTGTCATGATCCTACTTCAAGAACTTTCAAGTCATCCAAGACCCTTTGAAGCTAGATCATTTCTTGTCACTTCCAGTAGGTTTACCTACTAAACTTGAGGTAGTAATGATGTTCATAACTTCATTCGATTCATATATATAAAACTATCTTATTCGAAGGTTTAAACTCGTAATCACTAGAACATAGTTTAGTTAATTCTAAACTTGTTCGCAAACAAAAGTTAATCCTTCTAAAATGACTTTTAAAATTAACTAAAAACATGTTCTATATCTATATGATATGCTAACTTAATGATTTAAAACCTGGAAACACGAAAAACACCGTAAAACCGGATTTACGCCGTCGTAGTAACACCGCGGGCTGTTTTGGGTTAGTTAATTAAAAACTATGATAAACTTTGATTTAAAAGTTTTTATTCTGAGAAAATGATTTTTATTATGAACATGAAACTATATTCAAAAATTATGGTTAAACTCAAAGTGGAAATATGTTTTCTAAAATGGTCATCTAGACGTCGTTCTTTCGACTGAAATGACTACCTTTACAAAAACGACTTGTAACTTATTTTTCTGACTGTAAACCTATACTTTTTCTGTTTAGATTCATAAAATAGAGTTCGATATGAAACCATAGAAATTTGATTCACTCAAAACGGATTTAAAATGAAGAAGTTATGGGTAAAACAAGATTGGATAATTTTTCTCATTTTAGCTACGTGAAAATTGGTAACAAATCTATTCCAACCATAACTTAATCAACTTGTATTGTATATTATATAATCTTGACATACCATAGACACGTATACAATGTTTCGACCTATCATGTCGACACATCTATATATATTTCGGAACAACCATAGACACTCTATATGTGAATGTTGGAGTTAGCTATACAGGGTTGAGGTTGATTCCAAAATATGTATAGTTTGAATTGTGATCAATACTGAGATACGTATACACTGGGTCGTGGATTGATTCAAGATAATATTTATCGATTTATTTCTGTATATCTAACTGTGGACAACTAGTTGTAGGTTACTAACGAGGACAGCTGACTTAATAAACTTAAAACATCAAAATATATTACAAGTGTTGTAAATATATTTTGAACATACTTTGATATATATGTATATATTGTTATAGGTTCGTGAATCAACCAGTGGCCAAGTCTTACTTCCTGACGAAGTAAAAATCTGTGAAAGTGAGTTATAGTCCCACTTTTAAAATCTAATATTTTTGGGATGAGAATACATGCAGGTTTTATAAATGATTTACAAAATAGACACAAGTACGTGAAACTACATTATATGGTTGAATTATCGAAATCGAATATGCCCCTTTTTATTAAGTCTGGTAATCTAAGAATTAGGGAACAGACACCCTAATTGACGCGAATCCTAAAGATAGATCTATTGGGCCTAACAAACCCCATCCAAAGTACCGGATGCTTTAGTACTTCGAAATTTATATCATATCCGAAGGGTGTCCCGGAATGATGGGGATATTCTTATATATGCATCTTGTTAATGTCGGTTACCAGGTGTTCACCATATGAATGATTTTTATCTCTATGTATGGGATGTGTATTGAAATATGAAATCTTGTGGTCTATTGTTACGATTTGATATATATAGGTTAAACCTATAACTCACCAACATTTTTGTTGACGTTTTAAGCATGTTTATTCTCAGGTGATTATTAAGAGCTTCCGCTGTAGCATACTTAAATAAGGACGAGATTTAGAGTCCATGCTTGTATGATATTGTGTAAAAACTGCATTCAAGAAACTTATTTTGTTGTAACATATTTGTATTGTAAACCATTATGTAATGGTCGTGTGTAAACAGGATATTTTAGATTATCATTATTTGATAATATACGTAAAGCTTTTTAAACCTTTATTGATGAAATAAAGGTTATGGTTTGTTTTAAAATGAATGCAGTCTTTGAAAAACGTCTCATATAGAGGTCAAAACCTCGCAACGAAATCAATTAATATGGAACATTTTTAATCAATAAGAACGGGACATTTCAGTTGGTATCCGAGCGTTGGTCTTAGAGAACCAGAATTTTGCATTAGTGTGTCTTATCTAGTTTGTTAGGATGCATTAGTGAGTCTGGACTTCGACCGTGTTTACTTGAAAAATGATTGCTTAACAAATTTTGTTGGAAACTATATATTTTTAACATGTGAATATTATGTGATATATTAATCTCTTAACGCGTTGGATATTATGTGATAGATGTCTACCTCTAGAACAAGTCCCATTGACTCACCTAATAATAATGAAGAGTCAAATGTAAATTGGAATGATTCGTGGACTGATTCACAAGTTCCCGAAGAGGAACCGGAAGAAGAGTCGGAACCGGAAGAAGAATCGGAACCGGATGAAGAAATAGAACCGGTGGGGGAAATAATAAAACGGTTAAGTAAAAGAAAATCCTCAACCAACCGACCAAGGTTAATTATGGTCAATGGTGTTTCCGCCAAGGAAGCAAAATATTCGGAGGATTACCAATTCTCCGATGAATCGGATTCCGACGAGAATTCCGATGATGTTATAGAAATTACCCCAACTGAATTTAAAAAGGCAAAAGAAAATAATAAGGGAAAGGGCATAAAAATAGAGAAATCTAATTCCAACCCCGATGAACTTTATATGTATCATCAACCCCCGAAGTCCTTAAGTTGTAACAATGACCCGGGAACCTCTAAACCACCAGGTTTTTCTAAACCAATGTGGATAACGATGGCTCGTATTAGGGGAACATCATATATCCCTAGAAACTTAGCAAAACGAACCAAAACCGAAGAAGAAGAAACAAGCGAGTCGGAATAAGATAGTTGTATTCGTGTGGTGTAATATAAGTAATATAGTGTGCTTATGCTTTATGATATATGTAAAAATTGCTTGTATTAATAAGTATTTTTTTTATGAATCTAACTCTTGTCTATTTTACAGTATAAAAACACAAAATGGATAGACAACCCAATATTTTAAGAGACCTACCCGGAGACATGATTGATAAAATCTTGTCTAGAGTCAGTCAGAATTCTTCGGCACAACTATTTAAGGCGAGATCAGTTTCTGTGACGACCCGGGAATTTCCGACCAAATTTAAACTTAATCTTTATATGATTTCGATACGATAAGCAAAATATGTAATGATGAGTCTAGAAAATTTTGAAACGATGTCCATATATTCAATTGACCTTCGACTGCTCCAGATGATTCACGAACCATTGCTTGTAAATATGTGGATATATAAATATGTGTATATATAAATATATGTATATTATATACAATAGCATGAACATTAATAAACTACTATATACATTTATTGTTATAAATAAATACGTACAATAAAATACATTGTAATAAAAACTATTATTTCTTGTATATATACATTGTAATATTTAATTTAATTATTTAATATATATTTATGTATGTAGTAAATTTTGTTATTTAAAACTGTTTATATATATACATAGCGTATATTAAATATAATTAATTTTGAGCTTAAATGGTAAATGTCTGTAACTTTCGGTTGACGTTTAATTACTTTAAAATAGGTCTAATATATATATATATGAAGTTTTAAAATAAAATCTATCCAAAATTTGATTAAAAAAGATAGTAGTTTTGATAAATATTTTTTTTTACCTTTTCAATCTAAGTTTTTGTACTCCGTACATATAAATTGGAACAGAAAAGAAATAATTATGGAACTTTTTTGATCAGGTTTTAAGCAGTTAATGAGTGAAATAATTAATTATACTTAAGCTAAAAACTTGGGATATTTAGGAACACTTTTATCCGTAACTATTTAGCAATGGACACGATCTTAAATGTGCGAGAAAATCCGTCGGTAGAATGGACAAATGTGGATGAGTTCTAATCTATTAATATTACTATTTTACTATTTGGAATACTGTGTCCTTTTTGAATTTAGTTCACCAGAATTTGGATTATATATAAATATATAATATAATATATATTCATGAATTATTAATTTGGATGTATCGTTACTTCTTCTTGTTTCTTTTCTTTTCTCCAATAAAACTTATAATCTATATATAATTATACATACATCCGTGAAACAACACCCACCACCCATCCTTTTAGTTTCAAATTACTTTCACTAACTTTGATATAATATATGTATGTTTGCATAAGTAATCACCACTTTTCTTTTCATTTACAAGAACTCAACACCACCATCTTCATCTACAACCCGCCACCATCTCTTCTCTCTCTCCCTCTCTCACCGAGAACCACCACCTTCGTTCCATTGTTACTGCTACTTTCGTTTCTGTTTCTTTTGGCATCCAAGAACCAACACAAACACCCAATTTTATTCATGTTTCTTCTCCGTTGGATACCACTTTCCACCACCTTAAGCACATCATCATCATTGTCAACCTTCTACTACCACCACCACTTCATTACCGTCACCATCATCTACAACTACAACCGTCATTCATCACTTTGAATCACCACCTTTAGACGACACCTCCATCACCTTTTAACACCATCGGAAGACACCATGAACCACCACTGAAGACCCTACTGCTACATACTATTTTTTTGTTTTTGTTTTCTGTACCGGTTTGCTCCACCATTTATGAAGACCAACTCAAAACCGCTATTATTAATTTTTTTTTTGCGTCTGTTTAAACGGTCACCCAACACCACCTTTGTTTACGCTGCTGCTCCTTTGTTTCCTTTCTGTGTTTCTGCTACAACGATGATAATATGATTGTTGATGTTGTTAAGACGATCGTAATAATTGATGGTGATGATCAGTGAGAGAAACGATGATGAGTAAACCTGCTACTGTTCTATACAACTACCCTAATCACAACCACAACCTAAACCCACTTTGTTTTTATTCTGATTCATTCCGGTATTGTTTTAAATCGAAACCCACAAAAACAATACAGTGATATTAATTGATGATGATGGACTGTATGATGTACAATAATAGATGGATGACGATGACTGATTGATATGATCATGATAATGATGAGATGATAACTTGGATGATGATGTTCCTGCGGCTACATTTTTTTTTTCTCGTTTCCAGAATATATCGAGAACATACCGTAATTTTTTTGGGCCGATTAATACATTCTTGTTGTTGGGACGTGCCCTGTTGTGTTCTTGGGCCGAGAACCAAGTATTTTTTTTCCTGTGGGCCGAATCAATGTTGGACTGTTTCCATATATATATTTTTTATTTGAAGGAAGTAAATGAAAATGATGATGATTATGATTAAAAGGATGATGAGGTGGTAAATTAATAGGTTAATATAATTAAATGAAAGGAGTATTTCAAGGATGTAAGGAATGGAGGGACAATTAGTAGTGTTGGTGTTAAACGGGAGGTCTTGAGTTCGAGCTCAGGCAAGGGCAGTCTTTTTGTGAAACTCTCTTTTTGTGAGGTAGATTTATTATTGTTATTATTGTTATTGTTATTATTATTATTATTATTATTATTATTATTATTATTAATCAAAAGTATTGTTATTAATACTATCATTATCATTATTATTATTAATATTATCATTTTTAATAAGGTCATTATTATTATCATTGGAAAAACATTAAAATCAAAACTATCATTTTTTAAATATCTTGTACATAAAAACACACTTATTATATACACTTTAATTATATTGAGATATCACAAAACTATATGAAAAACATATTAATATTTTATAAATACTAAATTTAACAAATTAGGTGTTTTAATATAATACTAAATGGATACCAATATAACTATAAATAATTATTTAAAGTACATATACAAAATAAACATATATAGCACATAATTTAAGATATAATATAAATATATGATTTAAAATGAAATTTAATATAAATTTTATATAACTACATTTACATAAATAACATATATATATCATATAACTAATAAAATTTATATATCATATGTTTGATTACAACTATGTATATTAATAAATATACAAATGATATAGGTTCGTGAATCCGAAGTCAACCCTATAATTGTTCAATGACGTCATATGTATTTTTACTACAAAATACAGTATGGTGAGTTTCATTTGCTCCCTTTTTAATTGCTTTTGCAATATATATTTTTGGGCTGAGAATACATGCGCTGCTTTTATAAATGTTTACGAAATAGACACAAGTACTTAAAAAATATTCTACGTTGAGTTGTACCACTGGCATACTTCCCTGTAGCTTGGTAACTACTATTTACATGGGTATTGTAAACGCGAATCATGTTGATAGATCTATCGGGCCTGACAACCCCAACCGGACTGGACGACCAGTATTCAACGGTTGCACAGTACTTCGTTTTGTAGGCTACACTTGGTACAGTGTAGTGAGATTTTATAATAAAGGGAATATGCGATGTTGATTAATAGTTAAGTATGGTTACCAAGTGCTCAACCACTTAGAATGCTTTACATACACTTGCGAGTGTATTATGTTTATGATTATGAAATCTTGTGGTCTATTAACATATTGAAATGATTATTATGATAAACCTATGAACTCACCAACCTTTTAGTTGACACTTTTAAGCATGTTTATTCTCATGTACAAATTAAGTCTTCTGCTGTGCATTTGCTCATTTTAAGAACATTACTTGGAGTTGATCATCGCAATGGGACCATATGTTGAAGACTTCGTCCAGGTGGATAAGGACGGGTCTTTACAGGTGGTATCAGAGCGGTGGTCTTAGCGAACCAGGTCTTGCATTAGTGTGTCTAACTAATAGTTGTTTAGATGCATTAGTGAGTCTGGACTTCGATCGTGTCTGCATGTCAAAAGTTTTGCTTATCATTTCGTGTCAAAAATTACCTGCTTATCATTTTTAGGAAATCACTTGCTTATCATTCTTAGTCTAGACACATCATACTGCAATGATTGCATGAATAGTGTATAGACAAAATTCATATCTTATCGTACCTGCTAAATCAAATCTTAGCGTATCTGTTACTGTAAACCTTGCCTGCCATATTCTCTAAGTACCTCCGTAACTTATGAGATTTTAGTATTATATATGCATATGTAAATTATGTATTTCAGGGTACTAATCTACATCCTATAAACCATTTCTCATCAAAAATTCTTCATCTAATCGTACGAGATGAATCCCTCAACCAGCTCGAATTCCTCAGATTCCGACACCTATTCCGATATGGAGTTTCACTCCAGTTCCTAAAAGCAGCATCACTAGAATGAATCAATCAATCAGCCATCCCCAATTCATCTGATGGGTTTCGTAGTCAACTTAATCAATGGAGACGAGAAGAAGGCGATCCTTTCCAATAACCGAATTCACCTCTTGGTGAAGAACCTGAAACACTTACCGGCAAACCTATCCGAAACACCATCTTTAGCCTCATCTCCAGGGTAGCTCGTCACGATTATCTTCTATTTAAAATTCTGAACCTTATTTATTCGCCCATTCCTACCGACAACCATCCCAGAATAATAGAAGAAGTCAACGAACTTCGCGCTCGAGTTGTAGTTTTGGAAAATATGGTGCAATACTTACGAGCACCAGCAACATCATCGTCAATAACAATACCACCGACACCAACAACCCAAGTTTCAACATCACACGCCTCAATATCTCATTCTGTACCTCGAGCATAATCATCGTTCTACGCATCGTTCTATCTACTTTATCTTCATTCTACATATCGTTCTACATCGATTATCTTCGCTCAACATGGCGATTATGTAATTTCTAAAGTTATAGAGATTATGTAATCTAGTATTAATGATAAATCAAATGAGTTTAATATCTTATTGACTCATTAAATCCATGATTACATCTGAAGAAAATATATATGCAAGTATATTTTCATAAAGATTGTAATTAAAATTTTTTTGTACAAACTGTTAATGGTGAAAATATTTTAACGGGTAGGTAATACCCGAGGAATATTTAGATTTCACATTAATCAGATACACGGTACATTCTTCGAATCTGATTCAACAGTCATTTCCTATCCTACTTACATCCACAGGGATACAAATCCGTTCACCGCAGAATAACCAATTTCATTCAATTTCATATTTGGATTTTTACCTATCAGAATCCAACAAGTGGCATAACGAAGAAAACATTGGACAAAATAAAATTTGTTAGAAACAAACAAATTAATTATGAGAAATTTTGTTAAGAATACACGCTAACAAAATCCTAGATAACTGTTCCCAGCTAACTGTTAATTCCGTATTACATTTTATTTATCGCAATTTAATTTATCGTTATTTAATTTCTGTAATTATTTTACGCACTTTAAATAACGGGACACATATACAAGGTTTCGACATATCATATTGACCCATCTATATATCTATATTGGAACAACCATAGACACTCTATATGCAAATGACGGAGTTAGGTATACAGGGTTGAGGTTGATTCCAAAATATATATATAGTTTGAGTTGTGATCAATACTGAGACCGGTACACGGGTCACGATACATATTAATTAATTCGAATATTATATATTAAACTATATATGAATTATTGGACTGTAAATGTGGACTATCAACTGTGGACTAATAATATTGGACAATTAAAATGAATTAAAATATTGATTATAACATATGAAACTAAACATTTCTTCAAGTTTTCCACTTGATTTCATTTTAAACTTCATTTGTATCTTGGTGATTACAATCTGCGTTCAAACCTTTTCATGATTCTTGAAAACACCTCAATCGAGAGAATGAACCAACCACACTTCATCTACAGCAGAAAAGATTGATGCATATAGTTATGCACCTGAAAAACACTCGAAACCTGAGTAAACGTTTAACACATAGCTGTGTTAATTCCTTTAGTGTTATTATTACCCAAAATAACTCAGTAATCCCTTTCAAAGTAGCAAATTTTGTCACAACTCCACCAAGTTAACATCGAATCTTCAGTCGGACTAGTCTTATTATAACTTCAATATATAAGTTGCCGTTTCGCCATTATTACCGGGGAACCTTTTATATTCCACCATATTACCATCAGTGTTTAATCATCTAAAAACATAATTCTCCTGAAACCACCTCGGATTGATAATTGACGATTCAGATATGGCTGCATTAAATACAGAGGAAACAGTAAAATTGTAGATGGTCTTAATGGCCAAAAGTTGATGATAAAGAAGGAAGTGTTAGGAACGCTCGATAGAGAATTTGGTATTGAAAAATGGATTGAGCTAACCATGAAGGAGACCAAGGACAAATACAAGGACCAAACTCTATATTCAAAGAATCCATGTAATTCTGGATCCGATGAAATCTTTAGAGAATATCTTGCACCGAAATCATGTTAAAATCTTGCAAAAAAAATTTTCTTCATCAACCTTCGAACTTAGAAATTCTAAAATATCATCATAAATATCTTCGATATTTCTGAGGATATTTTCATAAATATTCTTGTCCGAAATTATCTACCTCTTAGTGTTTTATGTACCCCATTATATGGGAAACCTCTGTAAAATCCAAGTATAAATTATGAATGATCTCTAGAGAAGTGATGGAAATTGAAGCATGAGTTAGTATAATATAATGCGCTTGGCCAACGTGATTATATTACAGTAAGTCATGCTGAGTTTCTAATGAAATGTGATGATGGTTCACAGTAGATTATACCATCATCATGTGTCATGTTACACGACTCTTTCATTCTACTTAAGCTCTAAGCATATCACGGAAATATTTCCTTGATATTTCTATTTTTCCGTAATTCCAACAGTTTGCTAATAAATAGTGCTATTTCATTTTCTTCTGATTAGAAGATTTCCTTAAATTTCTTAAATTCTAGAAATCCATCATGACTACGTCAAAAGTTAAATCTCTATCTCAATCTTTTGTGAAAGCTTCATTCGTACTCTTCGAATAATCGAATTGTTTTATCTATATTACTCAATGATGATAAAACTCTTTTTATCAACTCATATTCGTAATGAAAACACTTTTATTGTTAGCCATGACCACCTCTATCAAATTTCGGGGACGAAATTTCTTTAACGGGTAGGTACTGTGACGACCCGGGAATTTCCGACCAAATTTAAACTTAATCTTTATATGATTTCGATACGATAAGCAAAATATGTAATGATGAGTCTAGAAAATTTTGAAACGATGTCCATATATTCAATTGACCTTCGACTGCTCCCGATGATTCACGAACCATTGCTCGTAAATATGTGGATATATAAATATGTGTATATATAAATATATGTATATTATATACAATAGCATGAACATTAATAAACTATTATATACATTTATTGTTATAAATAAATATGTACAATAAAATACATTGTAATAAAAACTATTATTTCTTGTATATATACATTGTAATATTTAATTTAATTATTTAATATATATTTATGTATGTAGTAAATTTTGTTATTTAAAACTGTTTATATATATACATAGTGTATATTAAATATAATTAATTTTGAGCTTAAATGGTAAATGTCTGTAACTTTCGGTTGACGTTTAATTACTTTAAAATAGGTCTAATATATATATATATATATATATATATATATATATATATATATATATATATATATATATATATATATATATGAAGTTTTAAAATAAAATCTATCCAAAATTTGATTAAAAAAGATAGTAGTTTTGATAAATATTTTTTTTTACCTTTTCAATCTAAGTTTTTGTACTCCGTACATATAAATTGGAACAGAAAAGAAATAATTATGGAACTTTTTTGATCAGGTTTTAAACAGTTAATGAGTGAAATAATTAATTATACTTTAGCTAAAAACTTGGGATATTTAGGAACACTTTTATCCGTAACTGTTTAGCAATGGACACGATCTAAAATGTGCGAGAAAATCCGTCGGTAGAATGGACAAATGTGGATGAGTTCTAATCTATTAATATTACTATTTTACTATT
Organism: Rutidosis leptorrhynchoides; assembly: GCF_046630445.1. Taxonomy (NCBI): domain Eukaryota; kingdom Viridiplantae; phylum Streptophyta; class Magnoliopsida; order Asterales; family Asteraceae; genus Rutidosis; species Rutidosis leptorrhynchoides. Next base: position 346,302,192 of record NC_092336.1, read on the forward strand.
TGGAATACTGTGTCCTTTTTGAATTTAGTTCACCAGAATTTGGATTATATATAAATATATAATATAATATATATTCATGAATTATTAATTTGGATGTATCGTTACTTCTTCTTGTTTCTTTTCTTTTCTCCAATAAAACTTATAATCTATATATAATTATACATACATCCGTGAAACAACACCCACCACCCATCCTTTTAGTTTCAAATTACTTTCACTAACTTTGATATAATATATGTATGTTTGCATAAGTAATCACCACTTTTCTTTTCATTTACAAGAACTCAACACCACCATCTTCATCTATAACCCGCCACCATCTCTTCTCTCTCTCCCTCTCTCATCGAGAACCACCACCTTCGTTCCATTGTTACTGCTACTTTCGTTTCTGTTTCTTTTGGCATCCAAGAACCAACACAAACACCCAATTCTATTCATGTTTCTTCTCCGTTGGATACCACCTTCCACCACCTTAAGCACATCATCATCATTGTCAACCTTCTACTACCACCACCACTTCATTACCATCACCATCATCTACAACTACAACCGTCATTCATCACTTTGAATCACCACCTTTAGACGACACCTCCATCACCTTTTAACACCATTGGAAGACACCATGAACCACCACTGAAGACCCTACTGCTACATACTATTTTTTGTTTTTGTTTTCTGTACCGGTTTGCTCCACCATTTATGAAGACCAACTCAAAACCGCTATTATTATTTTTTTTTGTTGCGTCTGTTTAAACGGTCACCCAACACCACCTTTGTTTACGCTGCTGCTCCTTTGTTTCCTTTCTGTGTTTCTGCTACAACGATGATAATATGATTGTTGATGTTGTTAAGACTATCGTAATAATTGATGGTGATGATCAGTGAGAGAAACGATGATGAGTAAACCTGATACTGTTCTATACAACTACCCTAATCACAACCACAACCTAAACCCACTTTGTTTTTATTCTAATTCATTCCGGTATTGTTTTAAATCGAAACCCACAAAAATAATACAGTGATATTAATTGATGATGATGGACTGTATGATGTACAATAATAGATGGATGACGATGACGGATTGATATGATCATAATAATGATGAGACGATAACTTGGATGATGATGTTCCTACGGCTACATTTTTTTTTCTTGTTTCCAGAATATATCGAGAACATACCGTAATTTTTTTGGGCCGATTAATACATTCTTGTTGTTGGGCCGTGCCCTGTTGTGTTCTTGGGCCGAGAACCAAGTATTTTTTTTCTTGTGGGCCGAATCAATGTTGGACTGTTTCCATATATATTTTTTTTTATTTGAAGGAAGTAAATGAAAATGATGATGATTACGATTAAAAGGATGATGAGGTGGTAAATTAATAGGTTAATATAATTAAATGAAAGGAGTATTTCAAGGATGTAAGGAATGGAGGGACAATTAGTAATGTTGGTGTTAAACGGGAGGTCTTGAGTTCGAGCTCAGGCAAGGGCAGTCTTTTTGTGAAACTCTCTTTTTGTGAGGTAGATTTATTATTGTTATTATTATTATTATTATTATTATTATTATTATTATTATTATTATTATTATTATTATTATTATTATTATTATTATTATTATTATTATTATTATTATTATTATTATTAATCAAAAGTATTGTTATTAATACTATCATTATTATTATTAATATTATCATTTTTAATAAGGTCATTATTATTATCATTGGAAAAACATTAAAATCAAAACTATCATTTTTTAAATATCTTGTACATAAAAACACACTTATTATATACACTTTAATTATATTGAGATATCACAAAACTATATGATAAACATATTAATATTTTATAAATACTACATTTAACAAATTAGGTGTTTTAATATAATACTAAATGGATACCAATATAACTATAAATAATTATTTAAAGTACATATACAAAATAAACATATATAGCACATAATTTAAGATATAATATAAATATATGATTTAAAATGAAATTTAATATAAATTTTATATAACTACATTTACATAAATAACATATATATATATATCATATAACTAATAAAATTTATATATCATATGTTTGATTACAACTATGTATATTAATAAATATACATATGATATAGGTTCGTGAATCCGAAGTCAACCCTATAATTGTTCAATGACGTCATAAGTATTTTTACTACAAAATACAGTATGGTGAGTTTCATTTGCTCCCTTTTTAATTGCTTTTGCAATATATATTTTTGGGCTGAGAATACATGCGCTGCTTTTATAAATGTTTACGAAATAGACACAAGTACTTAAAAAATATTCTACGTTGAGTTGTACCACTGGCATACTTCCCTGTAGCTTGGTAACTACTATTTACATGGGTATTGTAAACGCGAATCCTGTTGATAGATCTATCGGGCCTGACAACCCCAACCGGACTGGATGACCAGTATTCAACGGTTGCACAGTACTTTGTTTTGTAGGCTACACTTGGTACAGTGTAGTGAGATTTTACAATAAAGGGAATATGCGACGTTGATTAATAGTTAAGTATGGTTACCAAGTGCTCAACCACTTAGAATGCTTTACATACACTTGCGAGTGTATTATGTTTATGATTATGAAATCTTGTGGTCTATTAACATATTGAAATGATTATTATGATAAACCTATGAACTCACCAACCTTTTGGTTGACACTTTTAAGCATGTTTATTCTCAGGTACAAAATAAGTCTTCCGCTGTGCATTTGCTCATTTTAAGAACATTACTTGGAGTTGATCATCGCAATGGGACCAGATGTTGAAGACTTCGTCCAGGTGGATAAGGACGGGTCTTTACAGTTTGTAAGACATTCGAAGAACGTTCCAAGAATGCCTTGGTTTATAAAAGGCTTTCGTTCGAAAGATGGGGGATATCACATTGGGAAATCCATAAGTTACGATGTGTTTACTTTGACGCATATATTGCGGGGAACCCAAATGCTATTTTACGCAATGGGTTAAGAAATTATTTTGACTCAATATATCCGAATATTGGACTTCGTGATTTAGAAAAAGCAGCTAACATGCAACATAAAGAAGCATGTTATGCTTACAGATTAGTAATGTTCGCTTCTCACCAAAGTGAGAACAAGAACATCGGGCTACAACTATTAAACAAAACGTTCCCACAAGTGACGGAGTCGGTAATTGGGGTAAGAAATGAGGTTTTTAGATTGTTACGGGACTGTTGGACATTACGTAACCCTCGTCCCTTTGACGACGTTACAACACGCTGTCTTATCAACGGCCATAACGGTTATGTTCCACAAGACCAAGGATGGGAAGTAATCCTAGTAAAATCAGAATGCATGACTTGTTTCAGGACGTATGAATTACGTGTCTTTATTGCCTTTGCTGAACTACTTGTGTACTAGCTAGAATTATCTTCACAACCATCTTGTATCAAATTTATTGTGTGCTATATTTCATGCTATATGTAAAATAAACGGTATTGTAAGTTTGTAAAATATTGTGTAAAAGTTTGAACACGAAATATTATTATAATCAGTTTTTCATATAGAATTGTAGTAGTTGAATTGTATATTAGCTACTAAGTATGAACTTAACGGGTAGGTACTACCCGAATTTAAACTTATAAAACGCTAATATGAAGAAAAAGCTTTTATAAATGAGTTCATATTATGCTACGAAATACTATTAACTACTCTTAATATTCTGTATGATTAACTTGTTCCATTTGACTATTTTGAAGGAAATGGCACCGACTACTCGACACACCGTGAATATGAATGAAGAGGAATTCCGTACTTTTCTAGCTTCAAACATAGCCGCAGTACAGGCTGCGCTACATACCAAAAATAACCTTGGATCTAGCAGTACAGGAAATCGTTTAGGATGCACTACAAAGAATTCACTGCCTGCAAACCTTTGGAATTTGATGGAACCGAAGGACCGATCGGATTGAAACGGTGGACCGAGAAGGTCGAATCGGTGTTTGCCATAAGTAAGTGTACTGAAGAGGACAAAGTGAAGTACGCTACGCATACCTTCACAGGTTCTGCGTTAACATGGTGGAATACCTATCTAGAGCAAGTGGGACAAGACGATGCGTACGCACTACCGTGGTCAGTATTCAAGCACTTGATGAACGAGAAGTACCGTCCCAGAACCGAGGTCAATAAGCTCAAGACAGAACTTAGAGGGTTACGAACCCAAGGATTTGATATTACCACGTACGAAAGATGATTCACAGAATTGTGCCTATTGTGTCCGGGAGCATTCGAAGATGAGGAAGAGAATAGCGACGCATTTGTGAAAGGATTACCGGAAAGAATCCAAGAAGATATAAGTTCAAACGAGCCCACCTCCATACAACAGGCATGTAGAATGGCTCACAAACTAGTGAACCAGATTGAAGAAAGAATTAAAGAACAGACTGCTGAAGAGGCCAATGTGAAGCAAGTCAAAAGAAAGTGGGAGGAAAACGGTGATAAGAATCACCAATACAACAACAACAGCAATTACAACAATAATCGCAACAATTATCCCAACAATCGTAACATCAATCACAACTACAACAAACGGCCCAACAACAACAACAACAACAACAACAACAGCAGCAACTACAACAATCATCCCAACAACAATAATAACCGCAACAAAAACAACAATCAGAAGTACCTATGCCAAAGGTGTGAAAAGTATCACTCGGGGTTCTGCACCAAATTTTGCAACAAGTGTAAAAGAAATGGTCATAGCGCGGCGAAGTGTGAGGTCTACGGACCAGGGGTTAATAGAACGAAAGGAAAAAATGGTGTCGGAACGAGTAATGGCGGAGGAAGTAGTGTCGGAGCAAGTTATGCCAATGTAGTTTGTTATAAATGTGGAAAACCGGGCCACATTATTAGAAATTGCCCGAACCAAGAGAACACGAATGGACAAGGCCGCGGAAGAGTTTTCAATATTAATGCGGCAGAAGCACAGGAAGACCCGGAGCTTGTTACGGGTACGTTTCTTATTGACAATAAATCTGCTTACGTTTTATTTGATTCGGGTGCGGATAAAAGCTATATGAGTAGAGATTTTTGTGCTAAATTAAGTTGTCCATTAACGCCTTTGGATAGTAAATTTTTACTCGAATTAGCAAATGGTAAATTAATTTCAGTAGATAATATATGTCGGAATCGAGAAATTAAACTGGTTAGCAAAACATTTAAGATTGATTTGATACCTGTAGAGTTAGGGAGTTTTGATGTGATAATCGGTATGGACTGGTTGAAAGAAGTGAAAGCAGAGATCGTTTGTTACAAAAATGCAATTCGCATTATACGAGAAAAAGGAAAACCCTTAATGGTGTACGGAGAAAAGGGCAACACGAAGCTACATCTTATTAGTAATTTGAAGGCACAAAAACTAATAAGAAAAGGTTGCTATGCTGTTCTAGCACACGTCGAAAAAGTATAAACTGAAGAAAAGAGCATCATTGATGTTCCCATTGCAAAAGAATTTCCCGATGTATTTCCGAAAGAATTACCGGGATTACCCCCACATCGATCCGTTGAATTTCAAATAGATCTTGTACGAGGAGCTGCACCAATAGCTCGTGCTCCTTACAGACTCGCACCCAGCGAGATGAAAGAACTGCAAAGCCAATTACAAGAACTTTTAGAGCGTGGTTTCATTCGACCAAGCACATCACCGTGGGGAGCTCCTGTTTTGTTTGTCAAGAAGAAAGATGGTACATTCAGGTTGTGTATCGACTACCGAGAGTTGAACAAACTTACCATCAAGAACCGCTACCCACTACCGAGAATCGACGACTTATTTGATCAACTACCAGGCTCGTCTGTTTATTCAAAGTGATGGAATTCAACATAATAACAAGTTTCTTGATGTTAATAGAATCATGAAACCAATTCATGTTAGTTATAACAAGCGGAAGCACAATTAGTAACAAAACAAGTTTATATGCATAACCATTTTAATTGAATTCCATATAGTTATCAAGTTATGAAATAATGCTTACATATAACAAAGAATGAAGAAGATTATACCTCCTCTAAGATGAGTTAGGAGCTGAATTTGGACAGCAATATGGATGATAAAGATGATGGAATAAAGCCTCTAACTTGAAGCCTCAAGCAAGTGATACCCCAAGCAATCAAACACCAACACCTTCCTTTAATTAGTTAGGATTTTTGACACATAAAAGAGCAAGATTAACAAGCTTAAACCCTTCCTTTCTCTCCCAAATAATTCGGCCAGCAGGCTGCACAAAGAGGAGGAGAGAGTTTTGATATTACTTGTGCCTTATTCTAGTTTGAATGCATGTATATGTCTCTCCTTTGTTCAAGATACAAGCATGCTCTCTTAAGGACTTGTGCCATCTTAAAATCAACAAAACCAAGCATGGGTTTAGTGTCTTGGGACACCAAAAAACCGTCCACCCATGGGTGGTCAAGAGGGTTTTTTTAATTTTTTTTATTTAACATGTTATTTATACATACATGTAATAAAAACCCATGTTTTGTTAAGTTAATTCCCTTTTATAAACCATTTTATAAAATATAACACATCTTAATTATTTAAAACCTATAAATAATTAAATCCTCATCATATAAATTATCCAAATAATTTATCTCAAGTAATAATATTTTAGAAAATCGATTTTCTAAAATCCAAGTGTCGCGTATTCATTTAATGATCCATTCATTAAGATTAAATACGATTAAGGTGTCGGTAAGCTTGTTATTGGGTATGACCCGACTTGGATCATAACATATTAGCCACATTAATTTAATATGTCTCTTGGGCATACGGAAAAACCTTCAATCTCCCACTTGTACGAGAAACATAAGAAATTAATGCAAGTGATGGATACCACCTAACGACCGTCCATCACCCCCAATATGTTATGACTTTGTGCCATTCAATAACATCATCCCTTTCGAGTTCCATCTCGAATATGAATAGGTGAATCTTTCTCTATTTCCTTTCGTCCTAGATGTCATGTTAAATCGAAGAGATACAGAGTGATCACTCTCTTTTAGATTTAACTTTATCAGGCCTTAGACATCTGACTCTCAACGAATAAGAGGGACAAATTCCATCTTGACTACATACGTCCTAAATATGTACCTTGCATTATACCTGAGCTCTTCCTTGTGAGCTACCATATTTCAGAATAACGAAGGAAAGAATCAAGGCACAATACTTGGTAAATATCCGAACCCAATATGTATCTCAGGTCAGAGGATACAATGATATTCGCCTTTACTCAAGATTACAAGTGATCAACCACAAAGGCTCTATTTAGTAAGTCTTGAGAGCGGGTCTTCCAATATTTGTGTCCCACAAATATCTATGAACCTTGGTTGCAACCTTGCCCCACATTCATCCCGTGAATGTATACCAATCCAAGTTCATAATAGTCTAAACCTCACACTTGTCCCCACGAATGTGATCGACTACGGAATTTTAGAATAATTACTTATTCATGGATAAAATATGCAAAATAGGAACATGACTCAAAATAAATTAATACCATAATTATATTAATGAGTTTGAACAATTTCGTTCCGTTACAATACTTAAACAGATCATGACCAATCACTAGAATATCGAAGCCCTAATGCACAAACATGTCCAGTATGTTTTGCTCCATGTAAGAGCTTCGTGAGAGGATCCGCTATATTGAGATCTGTGTGAACTTTGCGAATACATATCTTTCCCTTTTCAACTTCATCCCTTATGTAGTTGAATCTCCGCTCAATGTGACGGGTCTTTTGGTGAGCACGAGGTTCCTTGATTTGAGCAATCGCACCCTCGTTGTCACAAAAGATCTCAAGAGGGTCCTGAATGGAAGGGACTACTCCTAAGTCGTCGATGAATTTCTTCATCCATGCAGCTTCCTGAGCTGCCAATGATGCGGCGATGTACTCCGACTCTGTAGTGGATAAAGCAACAACATCCTGTTTTGAACTCTTCCAAGAGACCGCACCACCATTTAATGTGAAGACATAACCGGACTGTGATCGAGAATCATCTCGATCAGTTTGGAAACTCGCATCCACGTAACCTTTTACAGTGAGTTCCTCCTTACCAGACCCATATATTAGAAACATATCCTTAGTTCTCCTAAGGTATTTCAATATACTTTTGACAGCAATCCAATGACTGTTGCCTGGGTTACTCTGGTATCTACTTGTCAGGCTTAGAGTGCATGACACATCCGGTCTCGTGCATATCATTGCATACATGATTGACCCAATAGCAGATGCATATGGGACTTTCTTCATTCTCTCCGGTTCATCTTTCGTGGTGGGGCACTGAGATGAACTGAGAAGTGTTCCCTTTTGAATAGGTACCAAACCTTTCTTAGAGTTCTCTATCTTGAACCTTTTCAAGATCTTTTCAATGTATGCACTTTGATTCAAACCTATCAATTTCTTGGATCTATCCCTGTAGATCCCAATCCCCAAAACGTATTGTGCTTCTCCAAGATCCTTAATGGAGAAGCATTTGCTTAACCAAGTTTTAACACCTTGCATTGCCAGAATATCATTTCCAAATAACAATATATCATCCACATATAGTACAAGGAACATGATAGTGCTCCCACTAGCTTTCTTGTATACACAAGCTTCATCACCATTTTTAATGAAGCCAAATTTCTTGGCCTCCTCATTAAAACGATGATTCCACATTCTAGATGCTTGTTTCAATCCGTAGATTGACTTCTTTAACTTGCATACCTTTTTAGGATATTTCGGATCAACAAAACCCTCTGGCTGAACCATATAGACATCTTCCTCAAGATGTCCGTTTAGGAAAGCGGTCTTGACATCCATCTGCCATATTTCATAATCATAATGAGCAGCAATGGCAAGTAATATCCTAATAGACTTTAGCATCGCCACAGGCGAAAAAGTTTCATCATAGTCAACCCCTTGAGTTTGAGTGAAACCTTTTGCTACAAGTCTAGCTTTATATGTATCCAAGTTTCCATGTATGTCGGTTTTCATTTTGAACAGCCATTTACAATCAACTAGCCTAGAGCCAGGAGGTTGCGCAACAAGTTCCCAAACTTGGTTGTCATACATGGATTGCATCTCAGCGTTCATGGCTTCCTGCCATTTATCCTTATCAATCCTTGATAAAGCATCATGGTAGTTTGTTGGCTCATCCAAATCAACCACATAGCAACCATCCATGAGAAACCCATATCTCTCAGGAGGATTACTAATCCTACCAGATCTGCGAACGTCTTGTGTATTTTGATCATCCATTTGATCACTCTCAACATTTTCATGTTGAGTGCTAGTGTCAGCCAATTGTGTATCATCTACTTGATCTTGAACCTCCTCAAGATCTATCTTCCTTTCACTATTTCCTTCCATTAGGAACTTAGTTTCAAGGAATTCCGCCTTCCGAGCAACAAATACATTCTGCTCGGATGGATCATAGAAATAATATCCCATATCATCCTTGGGATATCCTATGAAGATACATTTCGTGGATCGAGCATTCAACTTATTAGGGACGTAACGCTTAGGGTAAGCTTCACATCCCCATACCTTTAAGTATGATAGAGATGGAGGTTTTCCAAACCACATCTCATGAGGTGTTCGTTCCACTTTCTTGGTTGGGGCCATATTTAAAATACGAGCCGCTGAGCATAGACAATAACCCCAGAATGATAGAGGTAACGAGCTTCTAGCCATCATAGATCGAACCATATCCATTAGGGTTCGGTTCCTCCTTTCGGACACACCATTAAGCTGTGGTATCCCGGGTGGAGTAAGTTGCGAGATAATCCCACAACTTCTAAGATGGTCTTGGAAAGCATCGCTTAGGTATTCACCTCCTCTATCGGTACGAAGTACCTTGATTGTCTTGTTGAGTTGATTTTGTACTTCGTTTTGATACTCTTTGAATGCTTCAAAAGTTTCGTCCTTATGTCTTAACAAGTAGACATATCCGAAACGACTGAAGTCATCAATGAAAGTAACAAAGTATCTTTCACCATTCCTAGCTATGGGCTTAAAGGGTCCACATACATCCGAATGTATTAATCCCAATAAGTCCTTAGCCCTTTCGTAGGTCCCTTTGAAAGGTGCTTTAGTCATTTTGACTTGTAAACAAGATTCACATACATCAAACGAGTCTAGTTCATTTGATTTCAAAAGGCCATTCTTTTGGAGTGTATGCATTCGATTCTTGTTTATGTGACCAAGGCGACAATGCCATAAGTAGGAATCACTCAAATCCCTTTTGAGTTTCTTGGTGCTAGTATGGTATATTGAGCTACTAGATGATGTGTCATCATGAACCAATTCATAAATTCCATTTGAAGGCGAAGCCTTAAAATAAAATACATTATCTAAATAAACGTGAGCATCATCATTAACAAATTTAAGATAAAAACCACATTGTTTTAAACGGGAAACTGAAATAATGTTTCGGCATAAATCCGGTGCATACAAAACATTGTTCAAAATAAGTTCCAAACCACTTGGAAGTTTTAATACAAAGTCTCCTTGAGCCTTCACTTGCACTTTGGCTCCATTACCCATAAAGAGACTTGATGTTCCCATTTGCTTGCTACTTCTTTTGAACCCCTGCAAAGAATTGCAAATGTGAGTTCCACATCCAGTGTCTAATACCCATGTATTAGAAGAAGTAATACTAAGCTCTATATATACCATATATATGTTACCTGAGGATTGTCCCGCATCCCTCTTTTCCTTCAACTCCTTAAGGTAGACCGGGCAATTGCGTTTCCAGTGACCCATTTCACCGCAACCGAAGCACGGGTCTTCCTTGGGGTTTGCTTGTCCGGCAACCTTTTGCTTCTTGTTCTTGTTTTTGGTTGGGGTAACCATCCTCCCCTTTCCCTTGCCTTGATGGGCGGCTCCTTTCTTCTTAGCCGCCTTTGGCTTAGAGGTGTTATTACCTTTGGACCCACCATCATTGACCATTAGCACGGGTAAAGCCCTCTTACCCATGCTAGTTTCCGCCGTTCTAAGCATGCCATGAAGTTCGCCAATGGTCTTATCCATCCCATTCATATTGTAATTAATTACAAATTGGTCAAACCTCTTTGACAAGGAGTTTAGGATAAGATCCGTGGCAAGCTCATTAGATATGTTTAGATTAAGACGGTTTGCGCGATCAATGAGGCTTTTCATCTTAAGGACATAAGATGAAACGGATTGGGAGTCGTCCATACGACATGCATGAAGCGCTCGGACCGTTTCAAAGCGCTCGACACGAGCTTGTTGAAGGAACATCTCCTTCAATTGCGTGATCATGTCGTATGCAGTGTGATGCTCGAAATCCTTTTGGAGTTCGGGTATCATAGTCCCAAGCATTAGGCAAGCGACTTGCACCGAATCGGTGCAATACTTATCCCAATAAGCCATGACTTCCGTATCATCCTCATCGGGTTGATCGGGAATGGGGTCTTCCAACACATACGCCTTATCCTCAAGTTTGAGGACAATCCTAAGATTGTGGAACCAATCCATAAAGTTCGTATGGTTGAGTTTTTCTTTCTCGAGGAGAGATCTTAACGATAGGTTGTTCAAGTTAATAGGTACGTTTTGCATGTTGTTGTTATTGGCGGCCATCTACAAAATTTAACAAAGTTCATTTAAGTATCGATTTTAAATTTAACAATCAATACCCTTTAAATCCAATTGATATATATATTAAATTTTAGAATCCAACGGTAAACCAAATTTCGGTTAGGTGACCTTTGTCCCGTCATTTGATTTAGCTAGGTAGTCATTATATGACAATTGCAATCCTTTTGTAACTTCTAAATTATGGGATCATGCAATCCTTTTGCATGACATATTTATCCCATCAACGCCTATTTGTTCCTCATGCTTCGGTGACCCTAAGTTCATGATTCCCAAATCAAGTCGTCCTACTTGTGTAAACATGTAAACTTAACATACAAGTGGTTAGGTGACCTTTATCCCACAAGCATGCGAAATTCACCTTAATCATATTAGTTTGTTCATGACGGTTAGGTGACCTTTATCCCATCATGAGTTCCCTAATATGTCTAAGTGTCACATAAAAGGATGGCGTTTAACTTGTTTACCTTGTTTGTTAAAGGGATTTTAAGTTTTCATTATTTCTAGTTTAAGAAAACTTTTATGCCATACACCAACATGCATTTAGTGTATGGTTCATTTGAAATCTATTTTCAAGTCATGTAATTTTAGCCAATTACTTGATATAAACCATTTTATACATATGATCCTTATCATGTTCTTAATAACCGTTTATTAGCGTCTTTTGCCATTTCAATTTAACCGATTAAATTGTAGTTTGGTACATTTCATGTTGTTAATAATTTAACCAATTAAATAGTAGTTTTGCTTGTTGTTAACTTGTGTGATGACTTGTTGTAGTAACATACACAATCCACAATTATACAAGAAATTAAAACAACCACGCATGCAAAACAAATGTTCACAATCAAGCCTTTGGTAGACATTTTGTTTAGCCGAAAACAAAATGCCACCGGGTAATGGGTCAAACAGAAAGTAAGAGGTTTTAACCTCCCACTTAACCTTGCATCCACATGCTTCTTGAGTTATTCCTTATGATCTTCATGCATCTTCATCTTGTTACAAAATATATCCTAATACATTTTGTCTAAAAAATAAAAATACAACCTAATCTATTTTACATGCCAAATATAAAATAAATTACATAACCAAATGAATAAATATTATTACAAACCAAATTGAATGAATATTACAACCATATTGAAATTAACAAATCAACCAAACAAACATTCATTCAACCACAAGGTCTAGGCTATGATTGTGAACAACAACATATGAACAAAATGACCAATTTGCAAGTTCCAAACCCTCTTGGAACCTCCAAGAATTCGGCCACCATTACAAACCCACCCAAACCCGAACATTTTTACATTCCATATTCATGCATGTGCATGGAATGCAAATATAGTGGGTTTAAAGACCATATTGAAGCATATTTCAACAACCTGGCTCTGATACCATTGATGGAATTCAACATAATAACAAGTTTCTTGATGTTAATAGAATCATGAAACCAATTCATGTTAGTTATAACAAGCAGAAGCACAATTAGTAAGAAAACAAGTTTATATGCATAACCATTTTAATTGAATTCCATATAGTTATCAAGTTATGAAATAATGCTTACATATAACAAAGAATGAAGAAGATTATACCTCCTCTAAGATGAGTTAGGAGCTGAATTTGGACAGCAATATGGATGATAAAGATGATGGAATAAAGCCTCTAACTTGAAGCCTCAAGCAAGTGATACCCTAAGCAATCAAACACCAACACCTTCCTTTAATTAGTTAGGATTTTTGACACATAAAAGAGCAAGATTAACAAGCTTAAACCCTTCCTTTCTCTACCAAATAATTCGGCCAGCAGGCTGCATAAAGAGGAGGAGAGAGTTTTGATATTACTTGTGCCTTATTCTAGTTTGAATGCATGTATATGTCTCTCCTTTGTTCAAGATACAAGCATGCTCTCTTAAGGACTTGTGCCATCTTAAAATCAACAAAACCAAGCATGGGTTTAGTGACTTGGGACACCAAAAAACCGTCCACCCATGGGTGGTCAAGAGGGTTTTTTTAATTTTTTTTATTTAACATGTTATTTATACATACATGTAATAAAAACCCATGTTTTGTTAAGTTAATTCCCTTTTATAAACCATTTTATAAAATATAACACATCTTAATTATTTAAAACCTATAAATAATTAAATCCTCATCATATAAATTATCCAAATAATTTATCTCAAGTAATAATATTTTAGAAAATCGATTTTCTAAAATCCAAGTGTCGCGTATTCATTTAATGATCCATTCATTAAGATTAAATACGATTAAGGTGTCGGTAAGCTTGTTATTGGGTATGAACCGACTTGGATCATAACATATTAGCCACATTAATTTAATATGTCTCTTGGGCATACGGAAAAACCTTCACAAAGATTGACTTACGTTCTGGGTATCATCAAATGCGGGTGAAAGAAGATGATATTCCAAAGACTGCTTTCAGAACACGTTACCATCATTACGAGTTTATGGTCATGCCGTTTGGTTTAACTAATGCACCAGCTGTGTTCATGGACCTTATGAACCGAGTGTGTGGACCATACCTTGACAAGTTTGTCATTATTTTCATTGATGACATACTTATTTACTCAAAGAATGACCAAGAACAAGGTAAACATTTGAGAAAGGTGTTAGAAGTATTGAGGAAGGAAGAATTGTACGCTAAGTTTTCAAAGTGTGCATTTTAGTTGGAAGAAGTTCAATTCCTCGGTCACATAGTGAACAAAGAAGGTATTAAGGTGGATCCGGCAAAGATAGAAACTGTTGAAAAGTGGGAAACCCCGAAAACTCCGAAACACATACGTCAGTTTTTAGGACTAGCTGGTTACTACAGAAGGTTCATCCAAGACTTTTCCAGAATAGCAAAACCCTTGACTGCATTAACGCATAAAGGGAAGAAATTTGAATGGAATGATGAACAAGAGAAAGCGTTTCAGTTATTGAAGAAAAAGCTAACTACGGCACCTATATTGTCATTGCCTGAAGGGAATGATGATTTTGTGATTTATTGTGATGCATCAAAGCAAGGTCTCGGTTATGTATTAATGCAACGAACGAAGCTGATTGCTTATGCATCTAGACAATTGAAGATTCACGAACAAAATTATACGACGCATGATTTGGAATTAGGCGCGGTTGTTTTTGCATTAAAGACTTGGAGGCGCTACTTATATGGGGTCAAAAGTATTATATATACCGACCACAAAAGTCTTCAACACATATTTAATCAGAAACAACTGAATATGAGGCAGCGTAGGTGGATTGAATTATTGAATGATTACGACTTTGAGATTCGTTACCACCCGGGGAAGGCAAATGTGGTAGCCGATGCCTTGAGCAGGAAGGACAGAGAACACATTCGAGTAAAATCTATGAATATAATGATTCATAATAACATTACTACTCAAATAAAGGAGGCACAACAAGGAGTTTTAAAAGAGGGAAATTTAAAGGATGAAATACCCAAAGGATCGGAGAAGCATCTTAATATTCGGGGAGGCGGAACCCGGTATAGGGCTGAAAGGATTTGGGTACCAAAATTTGGAGATATGAGAGAAATGGTACTTAGAGAAGCTCATAAAACCAGATACTCAATACATCCTGGAACGGGGAAGATGTACAAGGATCTCAAGAAACATTTTTGGTGGCCTGGTATGAAAGTTGATGTTGCTAAATACGTAGGAGAATGTTTGACGTGTTCTAAGGTCAAAGATGAGCATCAGAAACCATCAGGTCTACTTCAACAACCCGAAATCCCGGAATGGAAATGGGAAAACATTACCATGGATTTCATCACTAAATTGCCAAGGACTGCGAGTGGTTTTGATACTATTTGGGTAATAGTTTATCGTCTCACCAAATCAGCACACTTCCTACCAATAAGAGAAGATGACAAGATGGAGAAGTTAGCACGACTGTATTTGAAGGAAGTCATCTCCAGACATGGAATACCAATCTCTATTATCTCTGATAGGGATGGCAGATTTATTTCAAGATTCTGGCAGACATTACAGCAAGCATTAGGAACTCGTCTAGACATGAGTACTGCCTATCATCCGCAAACTGATGGGCAGAGCGAAAGGACGATACAAACGTTTGAAAACATGCTACGAGCATGTGTTATTGATTTCAGAAACAGTTGGGATCGACATCTACCATTAGCAGAATTTTCCTACAACAACAGCTACCATTCAAGCATTGAGATGGCGCCGTTTGAAGCACTTTATGGTAGAAAGTGCAGGTCTCCGATTTATTGGAGTGAATTGGGGGATAGACAGATTACGGGTCCAGAGATTATACAAGAAACTACCGAGAAGATCATCCAAATTCAACAACGGTTAAAAACCGCCCAAAGTCGACAAAAGAGCTACGCTGGCATTAAAAGAAAAGATATAGAATTTGAAATTGGAGAGATGGTCATGCTTAAAGTTGCACCTTGGAAAGGCGTTGTTCGATTTGGTAAACGAGGGAAATTAAATCCAAGGTATATTGGACCATTCAATATTATTGATCGTGTCGGACCAGTAGCTTACCGACTTGAGTTACCTCAACAACTCGCGGTTGTACATAACACTTTCCACGTCTCGAATTTAAAGAAATGTTTTGCTAAAGAAGATCTCACTATTCCGTTAGATGAAATCCAAATCAATGAAAAACTTCAATTCATCGAAGAACCCGTCGAAATAATGGATCGTGAGGTTAAAAGACTTAAGAAAAACAAGATACCAATTGTTAAGGTTCGATGGAATGCTCGTAGAGGACCCGAGTTCACCTGGGAGCATGAAGATCAGATGAAGAAGAAATACCCACATCTATTTCCAGAAGATTCGTCAACACCTTCAACAGCTTAAAATTTCGGGACGAAATTTATTTAACGGGTAGGTACTGTAGTGACCCGAACTTTTCCATGTTTATATATATTAATTGAGATTGATATTTACATGATTAAATGTTTCCAACATGTTAAGAAATCAAACTTGTTAAGACTTGATTAATTGAAATATGTTTCATATAGACAATTGACCACCCAAGTTGACCGGCGATTCACGAACGTTAAAACTTGTAAAAATGACATGACGATATATATATGGATATACATATGGTTAACATGAGATTATGATAAGTAAGTATCTCCATAAGTATATTAACAATGAGTTATATACATATAAACAAGACTACTAACTTAAGGATTTCGAAACGAGACATATATGTAACGATTATCGTTGTAACGACATTTAAATGTATATATATCATATTAAGATATATTAATATATCATAATATCATGATAATATAATAATTTAACATCTCATTAGATATAATAAACAATGGGTTAACAACATTAATTGAGATCGTTAACTTAAAGGTTTCAAAACAACACTTACATGTAACGACTGACGATGACTTAACGACTCAGTTAAAATGTATATACATGTAGTGTATTTAGATGTATTAAAATACTTTTGGAAGACTTCAAGACATATATCAAAACACTCATACTTAACGAAAATGGTTACAGTTACTTTCCCATTCTTTTTTTTCATCAAGAATTCTAGTCGTATTCTTACCCGTATTATACACAGCTTCAAAACGTACTTACTATGGGTATATACCAATAGGAACTAGCATGGGATTCCACTCTTGATTATGGCATGTATGACTAATCAATTTTAACTTCTACCATGAGCTAGTCAACTAACTAGAACTCCTTTTAACCCCACTCACCACTCACCAATTGCCACTCATCATTCACTCCATTTCACTTCCAATTCTCTTTCTAATTCTCTCTCAACACATACATACACTATTATGAACGTATTTTTCTAGTAGTTAATCATCATCTTCATCAAAAATCACTTCAAAAATCAAGCTATAATCATCATAGGAAGAACACTTCAAGAACACTTCAAAAATCCCTTCAAGTTTACTAATTTAGTTCCAAGCTTTCTAATCCATTCCAAGTAATCATCTAAGATCAAGAAACCTTTGTTATATACAGTAGGTTATCTTTCTTATTCAAGGTAATATTCATATTCAAACTTTGATTCAATTTCTATAACTATAAACTATCTTAATTCGAGTAAAAATCTTACTTGAACTTGTTTTTGTGTCATGATCCTACTTCAAGAACTTTCAAGCCATCCAAGACCCTTTGAAGCTAGATCATTTCTTGTCACTTCCAGAAGGTTTACCTACTAAACTTGAGGTAGTAATGATGTTCATAACATCATTCGATTCATATATATAAAACTATCTTATTCGAAGGTTTAAACTCGTAATCACTAGAACATAGTTTAGTTAATTCTAAACTTGTTCGCAAACAAAAGTTAATCCTTCTAAATTGACTTTTAAAATTAACTAAAAACATGTTCTATATCTATATGATATGCTAACTTAATGATTTAAAACCTGGAAACACGAAAAACACCGTAAAACCGGATTTACGCCGTCGTAGTAACACCGCGGGCTGTTTTGGGTTAGTTAATTAAAAACTATGATAAACTTTGATTTAAAAGTTGTTATTCTGAGAAAATGATTTTTATTATGAACATGAAACTATATCCAAAAATTATGGTTAAACTCAAAGTGGAAGTATGTTTTCTAAAATGGTCATCTAGACGTCGTTCTTTCGACTGAAATAACTACCTTTACAAAAACGACTTGTAACTTATTTTTCTGACTATAAACCTATACTTTTTCTGTTTAGATTCATAAAATGGAGTTCAATATGAAACCATAGCAATTTGATTCACTCAAAACGGATTTAAAATGAAGAAGTTATGGGTAAAACAAGATTGGATAATTTTTCTCATTTTAGCTACGTGAAAATTGGTAATAAATCTATTTCAACCATAACTTAATCAACTTGTATTGTATTTTATGTAATCTTGAGATACCATAGACACGTATACAATGTTTTGACCTATCATGTCGACACATCTATATATATTTCGGAACAACCATAGACACTCTATATGTGAATGTTGGAGTTAGCTATACAGGGTTGAGGTTGATTCCAAAATATGTATAGTTTGAGTTATGATCAATACTGAGATACGTATACACTGGGTCGTGGATTGATTCAAGATAATATTTATCGATTTATTTCTGTATATCTAACTGTGGACAACTAGTTGTAGGTTACTAACGAGGACAGCTGACTTAATAAACTTAAAACATCAAAATATATTACAAGTGTTGTAAATATATTTTGAACATACTTTGATATATATGTATATATTGTTATAGGTTCGTGAATCAACCAGTGGCCAAGTCTTACTTCTCGACGAAGTAAAAATCTGTGAAAGTGAGTTATAGTCCCACTTTTAAAATCTAATATTTTTGGGTTGAGAATACATGCAGGTTTTATAAATGATTTACAAAATAGACACAAGTACGTGAAACTACATTCTATGGTTGAATTATCGAAATCGAATATGCCCCTTTTTATTAAGTCTGGTAATCTAAGAATTAGAGAACAGACACCCTAATTGACGTGAATCCTAAAGATAGATCTATTGGGCCTAACAAACCCCATCTAAAGTACCGGATGCTTTAGTACTTCAAAATTTATATCATATCCGAAGGGTGTCCCGGAATGATGGGGATATTCTTATATATGCATCTTGTTAATGTCGGTTACCAGGTGTTCACCATATGAATGATTTTTATCTCTATGTATGGGATGTGTATTGAAATATGAAATCTTGTGGTCTATTGTTACGATTTGATATATATAGGTTAAACCTATAACTTACCAACATTTTTGTTGACGTTTTAAGCATGTTTATTCTCAGGTGATTATTAAGAGCTTCCGCTGTCGCATACTTAAATAAGGACGAGATTTGGAGTCCATGCTTGTATGATATTGTGTAAAAACTGCATTCAAGAAACTTATTTTGTTGTAACATATTTGTATTGTAAACCATTATGTAATGGTCGTGTGTAAACAGGATATTTTAGATTGTCATTATTTGATAATATACGTAAAGCTTTTTAAACCTTTATTGATGAAATAAAGGTTATGGTTTGTTTTAAAATGAATGCAGTCTTTGAAAAACGTCTCATATAGAGGTCAAAACCTCGCAACGAAATCAATTAATATGGAACGTTTTTAATCAATAAGAACGGGACATTTCAATTAGTCTACAGTCGATAGTCCACAGTTAACAGTCCAATAATTCATATATATTTTAATATATACTATTCGAATTAATTAATACGTATCGTGACCCGTGTACATGTCTCAGACTCGATCACAACTCAAAGTATATATATTATTATAGAATTAACCTCAACCCTGTATAGCGGACTCGATCATTACTGTATATAGAGTGTCTATGGTTATTCCAAATAATATATATAGATGCGTCGATATGATATGTCAAAACATTGTATACGTGTCCCGATATTTAAAATGCATAAAATAAATAACAGAAATTAAATGACGATAAATAAAATTGCGAGAATATAAATTCCGATAATTAAATTGCGATAAATAAAATGTAATCAGTTAGCTAGGAACAGTTAGCTAGGAATAGTTAGCGTGGATTCTTAACAAAATTTCTCATAGTTAATTTGTTTGTTTCTAACAAATTTTTTTCCAATGTTTTCTTCATTATGCCATTTGTTGGATTCTGATAGGTCAATATCCGAATGTGAAATTGAATGAAAATGGTTATTCTGTTGTGAACGGATACGTGTATCGGTGGATGTAAGTAGGATAGTAAATGACTGTTGAATCAGATTCAAAGAATGTACAGTGTAATTTATTAATGTGATATCTAAATATTCCTCGGGTATTACCTACCTGTTAAAATATTTTCACCATTAACAGTTTGTACAAAAGAATTTTTAATTACAATCTTTATGAAAATATATTTAGATATAAATTTTCTTCAGATGTAATCATGGATTTAATGAGTCAATATGATATTAAACTCATTTGATTTACCGTTAGAACAAGAATTTATAATCTCTAAAATATTAGAGATTATATAATCGCCATGTCAAACAAAGATAAATGATGTAAAATGATACGTAGAATGATGATTATGCTCGAGGTACATAATGAGATGTTGAGGCGTGTGATGTTGAAACTTGGATTGTTGGTGGTACTGGTATTGATGTTGGCGGTACTGTTGGTGCCGGTGATGCTGTTGAAGCTGGTACGTTTTACACCATATTTTTCAAGGCTACAGCTCGGGCGCGAAGCTCGTTAACTTATTACTCCGAGATGATTTTCGGTAGGAACGAGCGAATGAATAAGGTTTAGAATCTAAGTTATGATATAGTCGTGGTGAGATACTCTGAGAGAGAAAATGGTGTTTCGAACAGGTTCGCCGGTAAGTGTTTAACGTTCGTTGCCAAGAGGTGAATTCAGTTAGTGGAGGTGATCGCCTTCTGCGCGTCTCCATTGATTAACTCGACTACGAACCCATCAGATGAATTGGGGATGGTTGATTGGTTGATTCATTTTGGTGACACTCTTTCGGAGCTAAGGTGAAACTCCATATCGGAATAGCTGTCGGAATCCGAGGAATTGGAACTGGTTGAGGGATTCATCTCGTACGATCAAATGAAGGATTTTTGATAAGAAATAGATTATAGGATGTAGATTAGTACCCTGAAATACATAATTTACATATGCATATATAATACTAAAATCTCATAAGTTACGGAGGAATCTACGGAAGCTGTCAGGCAAAGGTAACAATAACAGATACGCTAAGATATGAATTTATCTATACACTGTCTATTCAATAGAGGCAGTAAGACATGTCTAGACTTTAAGGATGATAAGCAAATAATTTTTGACACTAAATGATAAGTAAAACTTTTGACATGCAGACACGGTCGAAGTTCAGACCTACTAATGCATCTAAACAACTATCAGTTAGACACACTAATGCAAGACCTGGTTCGCTAAGACCACCGCTCTGATACCAACTCTAAAGACCCATCCTAGTCCATCTGGATGAATACATTACATTTAGTTACATCGCGAGGTACTTGACCTCTATATGATACATTTTACAAACATTGCATTCGTTTTTAAAAGACAAACTTTCATAACATCAAAATTTGATGGCATGCATACCATTTCATAATATATCCAACTAAAATTGACTTAATAATGATCTTGAAGAACTCGACGACTCGAATGCAACGTCTTTTGAAATATGTCATGAATGACTCCAAGTAATATCTTTAATATGAGCAAATGCACAGCGGAAGATTTCTTTCATACCTGAGAATAAACATGCTTTCAAGTGTCAACCAAAAGGTTGGTGAGTTCATTACTTTATCATAAACATTCATTTCCATCATTTTAATAGACCACAAGATTTCATATTTTCATAAACATCATTCTCATATCAGGCATTTCACAAACTGGATAGAGATAAAAATTATTCATATGGTAAACACCTTGTAACCGACCTTAACAAGATGCATATAGAATATCCCCATCATTCTGGGACTCCCTTCGGACATGATAAATTCGAAGTACTAAAGCATCCGGTACTTTGGATGGGGCTTGTTGGGCCCAATAGATCTATCTTTAGGATTCGTGTTACTTAGGGTATCTGTTCCCTAATTCTTAGATTACCAGACTAAAAAAGGGCATATTCGGTTTAATAATCCAGCAATAGAATGTAGTTTTAAGTACTTGTTTCTATTACGTCAAACATTTATAAAAGTAGCGCATGTATTCTCAGTCCCAAAAATATATATTGCAAAAGCATTTAAAAAGGGAGTAATGAAACTCACCATACTGTATTTTGTAGTAAAAAATACATATGATGACATTGAACAAGTGAACAATGCAGGGTTGGCCTCGGATTCACGAACCTATATCATTTGGATATTTATTAATACACTTAACTGTAATCGGATAAGTTTATTTATATATAATTTATTAATTATATCATTTTTATATTAATAATATATATATGTCTCATATATTCTTTTTGTATATGAAAATATTGATTTTTGTTATGTTATATGTATTAGATAGGTTTTATATATATATTATTAGTTTGTTACAATAGTAATTATAATGATACATAAGTTATATTAATACTGATATAAATAATAATAATAATAATAATAATAATAATAATAATACTTGATATTACTAAATAAAGTAACAATGTTAATACTAATTATATTAATAATAATATAGTGATATTAATAATAATACATGTAAAAATATCAATTTTTCTGTTACTGATAGTTATGATAATAATAATAATAATAATAATAATCATGTTTGTCATACCCCGTCCAAATCCATCTGGATGAAGTCACCAACATCTGGTCCCATTGCGATGATTGACTCCAAATAATGTCTTGAAAATGAGCAAATACACAGTGGAAGGTTTCTTTCATACCTGAGAATAAACATGCTTTCAAGTGTCAACCAAAAGGTTGGTGAGTTCATAAGTTTATCATAAAACAATATAATTCATCGTTTTGATATACCACAAGATTTAAATGCTGCATGGTACAAATGGGCCCGAATCCTATACCCACCTGTAATGTACATGCGATATCTTTTAAATACAATACACTTTTCTCGTGTACGAAATCATTTTCATAAATCTTAGTAACCGTACACATATCTCGTGCACAAAAATAACATACACATAACCTGTGTATAAAATCATTCTCTCGATACATAACATTCACTTTTCATTGCTTTCATAACTTGGCTTGGTAACCGACCTTAACATATAATGCGCATAATAATATCCCCAAAACAGAACATCTCGTCTGTATAATAATCATATAAAATTCGAAGTACTAAACACCACGCCCACTAGCCCTTCCGTCTAGTGAACATTCTGGGTGGGGGTGTTAAACCCGGTAGCTACCTTTAGGATTCGCGTCAATTAGGCATGCACTAATTTTCAAAATTAGTGATGTTCCCTAATTCTTAGGTTACCAAGCAATAATAATCAGGGGAAAAATATTCATATCAATTGTGGCAATTATCACGTCCACATAATTCGATGGTGGCAATTATCACGTCCACATGATTCATTCGAGGAATGTTTTGCTTGTGTCTATCTCATCAAACATTTATAAAAGCATTTCATATATTCGCAGTTCAAAATTTATTTCAAAAGCATTTAATAAAGCAGTTGTAAAAGTAGCGCATGTATTCTCAATCCCAAAAATGTAAAGAGTAAAAGGGAATCAAGTGAACTCACTATACGATATTTTGTAGTAAAAATATGCATACGACGGAACTGAACAATGCAGGGTTGACCTTGGATTCACGAACCTCAAAATCTGTTTTAAAAGGAAAGCGCACCAAACCGGGCTCGAACCCGCGACCTCTAGCTACCCGATAACAACCAAGATCACTCCTCCACTTTCTGTTTTTCTATTATATTTCCTAACCCAGCTTTATTTAATCTATCATCTATGTCAATATTCCGGCCCAACATCTAATTCAAATTTCACGGCCCAACAACAGATTGGATTTCGGCCCAATCACTTCATCATGTACATGGCCCAACAACAAAAAGAAATAAACAATTTGCAGCAGCCTTGGTTCGAACTAAAGACCTCTCGCTCAAGCATAACAACACCAAACCACTGATCCATTATTTTGTTTTTAAATTAATTAGGATTTTAAATCCTTTAAGCTAGGTTCTATCATAACCCATGAACCGAACATCATCATCAAATCACGTCATCACCAATCATATTAAGTTCTTAACCATCTCATAATCGAAATCATCTACCCCTCATCGTTATTCTAAAAATAATTATACGGGTATGTATCCTTCATCATCATTAGTTTACATCACGATCATTATTATAAAATAACCGTTATCATCATAGTTTCCTTACTTCATTTTATAAAAAAATTAAAACAAAGTGCAGCAACAGTCATCACGCAGCAATCATCATTCAGTTCATCATTTCATGGTATTTGTTCACCGCCATTATTTGAACAAAAGGAAACAGAAAACATCGATCATATTATCTTCACCGAACAATAGGAGAAAAGAGAAAAAGAAAAAAAATACATATATATG
Organism: Rutidosis leptorrhynchoides; assembly: GCF_046630445.1. Classification (NCBI taxonomy): domain Eukaryota; kingdom Viridiplantae; phylum Streptophyta; class Magnoliopsida; order Asterales; family Asteraceae; genus Rutidosis; species Rutidosis leptorrhynchoides. Next base: position 346,326,884 of record NC_092336.1, read on the forward strand.
CAGCAATCGCGACTGTCCTTGTAGCTGACTTCGAGAGAAAAAAAAATTAAATAAATTAGCGGTTATTTATGGTGGTTGATGATGGTTTATGATGGCTGTTCATGGTCCAAAACAGTAGCAGCAAAGAGTATGAATAGAAGCTGCGAACAACGATAATATAGCGGTTAGAATGGTCCTTGGTGGTGACGGTTTGGTCACAGTTGAAATCGTAAGTAGGTATTAGTATCAATTCAATCGTGTAGCATCAAAAACAAAATGATCGAGTGGTGGTTCGAGGGTGGCTTTAAAACAGAAAAAGGTAGCAGTTGGGTCTATGTTTTGTGGTGAAGGTGATTCTTGTTCATGTTGAAAATGGAAATTAGAAATAAATGGTAGTTCATGGCAGCGTATAATGGTGGTGGTTAGATGGTTAATGGTGGTGAAATTTCATGATGGTTGTTGTTAATAGAAAACGCAAAGGTGATTGAAGAGGGTGTGTTGCGAATATATAAAAATATGAACTAGTTTGGATGGCGGGTTTAATGGTGGTTTGTGTTGATTTCGAGTTATTAATCGAATGGTTGGTGATTCGATGAGGTGGTCTTGATGTATTGTGGTGTTACACGAAGGTGGCGATGGCGGTTGGACAGAAAAACCCGAAGTATCATAGTAGCAATGAGACGTAATGAATTGTTAAGTTTGACCATAAAACTTTACGTGGTTCTGGGTTGGTTTCGGCCAAGATAAAAAAAAGGAAACAAGTACAAGACGTTTACTAGTTTAAAAACCAAAGTGTGGTGACTAGAAGGTGATCAAGGAAAAGAAATAAAAGAGAGATGTGATTGTGAGTTCCATACAATGCATCTGTATGTTTATATAACTATATATTTAAAGTAATATAGTACAAATAATAATAAATAATAGTAATATAATATTAATTCCCTAATCACATGGAAAAGAAACGGTAATCTCAAAAGTAGAAGCCGTATTATTTGTACTACTCTACCGACAGTTTATTCCGGTTGGCTATATCGTGTCCATTGCTAAACAGTTAACGTATAAAAGTGTCCCTAAAAATCCCAAATTTTTAGATTAAATATATTTAATTATTTCACTCATTAACTATTTGAAACCTGATCAAAAAGGTTCGATAATTATATATTTTCTGTTCCAATTTATATGTACGGAGTACTAATATTTAAACTTAAAAATGTAAAAATATTTTTAACAAATCTAACATCTTCGTAATCGATTTTCAGTTCAACTTTTATTTTAGTCCTTCATGAACATGTAATATATCTATATTAAAACTAACGAAACGTCAATCGAGTGTTACTGACATTTACTAATTAGGCTCGAAATCATTCATTTTCAATATACACATTATATATATATATATATATATATATATATATATATATATATATATATATATATATATATATATATATATATCAAATCTTAATTAACAAGTTTAAGTAAATAAGTATATTAATTATATTCTTTTAAACAACTAAATAAAATATTATATATTTACAAGTAATATTTATATTTATTTTTTTATATATATTATATATATATATATATATATATATATATATATACATATATATATATATATATATATATATATATATATATATATATATATATATATATATATTTACAAATAGTTGTTCGTGAATTGTCAGGAATGGTCGAAGGTCAATTGAATATATGAAACAGTTCAAAATTTTTGAGATCCAACCTAACAGACTTTGCTTATCGTGTTGAAAATAAAATATCGTATCGAGAGTTTGATTTAAAATTATTCGAAATTTTCCGGGTCACTACAATGTTAGTAATTATAATATATCTATATATTTTAGTTATAATGATAATAATAATAATACTTCGTTTAAGAGTTCATAACCATGATTATTCTTATATCATAATTATTTTTCATGTTCAAGTTCAAATTATAACCTATGATTATTTGTAGCGACCCGACAAAATTGTCATTGACGGCGCCGTCTACTTAGGTCCCGTTACGTGGTCATAAGTCTTTAAAACAACGTTTGACCAAAAGTATGTCGCATTCATTTCAAAAGTAAAGATGTTTCAAGGTTTACAAGGTAGTTTGACAACTAGTTACATAACAAAGTTTAAAGTACAATTTAAACATATGCGACACAAATGAAAGTAGCCAAAAGACGCTCCACGTATGCATGTTTACTCGACATCCAAGCAAGTATCAAAAGTAATGAGCGGAAGCATGTATCACACAAATGTTCAAGGACCAGAGAAAAACATAGAAATCTGTCAACGAAAACGTTGGTGAAATCATAGGTTTGAGTAAGTAAGTACAAGTGAACCACAAGATTTGCAACAATGATATAATAGTAATACATTCCAAAAGTTTGTTTCATGAGCACCCAATTATCAATACTTAACATTCCTTTCATATAACCCCATCACAATAGTATTAGAACATACACTGTTTCTCGAAAATATATTTCATTCGTAAACGGTAGCGAACCGTTTGAATGAGGGTTTGTCAAACCCATATGGCCATATAACATAAGTTCTTGCTTACACCCGGCAAGTGTAACTAATGATAATCGAATTGAGGAATTTTGCTCAAACTCGTATGTAGAATTTTGTTTTCTTGTACTTGTGTTCACTTAGTAAAAAGAAACGTTTATGTTTTGTCATCCCAAATGTAAGTGCAAAAGAGTAAAAGTGGGACTATGATCTCACCTTGTGTGCACGAGTAATAAGTACTTCAACAAGTAATGTGTGCAAAGAACAATGCTAGTCTTGACCTAAAGAATTAGGTTTATATCAATATCGGTAAACACGATAGGTCAAAGTGTTCAATTAGTCATATGGCTCGTTAAGACTCGATCATAATAGCATGTGAATCAAATTGTCATGTTTCATGCAAGGTACAAGTATAAAATCATGTTAGAACGATTGCACAAACATTTGGTTAAGTTTGATTAAAAGTCAACTTAGGTCGGGTCAAGGTCAACGAAAAAGTCAACACGTTCGGGTCGGGTCCCGAACTATTTTTCTGAGGTTTTTAATCATATATGAGCATGTTAGAACAAGTTACATGTAAATCGGAGGTCCATAGTATAGCAAACATTTTCCGTAAAATGACCAGCGAAGACAGAAGCCTGTCAGTGTATCTGGACGGCGTCCAGATTGTCTGGACGGCGTCCAGCTTTGAAGGCTGAGACGGCGTGTAAAGATCTGGACGGTGTCTAGCTTTGAAAACTGGGACAGCGTCCAAGGATCTGGACGGCGTCCAGGTCCGTATTCAAGTCTGATGCAGAAAACTCCTAAGTGCACGAACCAAAAACCAAACTAACACATTTTATGATCCGCAAACAACCAAAACATGTATCTTATATCATCGGAAAGATATTTTGACGAGGAAAACAACTAGACACATTTCAACTAGTAATTCAACACTTACAACAACCCAAAACCGCATTAAACGTTCATAATCAAAGGTTCAAGTTCTAAAAATGCATTTCATGATTCGGGCAACCAATTTACATGTATGATATGCCGTTTCGAAGGTAATCAAACACACATTGCAACAAAACACTTATCAAAAATATTTCATAGCATTTTATACATCAAAAGTTCATATAAAGCTTATCAAACCCTAACCAAAATTTCAAAACCAATAATCATGTTAATGTAAGGTTTTCATGTCAATCAACACACCAAAACGAAGCTAATGAAGTAACTAACACTTTGAACACACAACTATTAACATCTAAACACATTTCATCATCCAAAATCAAAGATTTATCAAGCTCTTTTTCAAGTTCATGCTAGTTATGTCAATTCACAAGATCGAGCATACAAATTACATATACGACATCACAATGAGCCATAGACACTAATTAACACACCTTTAAGTCAAGAACACTAAAATTATGAAATTTAGAGTTTTTAGAAAGTTACCCAATTGAGATGAAATTAGTATCAAAACGTAGAGAATGAAGAGAGGATTCCAAATATGTAATTTGTTTTGATGTTAGCCTCCAAAATCGGATTTAGATGATGAATTAAGGATTGAATGTTGAGAGGATTTGGAAATAGTAAAAGATGAGGATGAAAATGAATGGATGAAAGGGGTTTGACCCTTTGACCTAGTCAAGGGTTTGATCCCTTGTCAAGTTTAGTCCCTCAACTTTCGTTCGGGTGCGTGAATTACCTAAACGAGATAATTTAAAACGCGTATTAACGGGAGATGTTATAGTCATATAACGGACTTTAAATAATTAAACGGAAAAGTAAACGAAAAAAGGCAGGATGTTACATTACCTACTCCTTAAAAGAAATTTCGTCCTGAAATTTAAGTAGGCGTAGTAGTCATTGTTTCTTCCTCGAAATCTTGCGTTTCCGGAATCGGGAATAAGTGAGGGTATTTCTTTTGTATTTGATCTTGCCTTTCCCATGTAAACTCGGGTCCCCTTTTGGCGTTCCAACGGACTTTAACAATCGGAATTCGGCTTTGTTTCAATGTCTTGACGGAGGTGTCCACAATTTCAACCAGTTCCTCCACAAAATGAAGTTTGTCATCAATAGTAAGTTCCTCGAGAGGAATGACGATATCGGGTTCGGCAAGGCACTTTTTCAAGTTAGATACATGGAAAGTAGGATGAACGGAGTTCAATTGAGGCGGAAGATCTAAACGATAAGCAACGGTTCTAATACGCTCCAAGATTTCGAAAGGACCAATATACCGCGGATTTAATTTCCCACGTTTTCCAAAACAAATTACACCTTTCCAAGGTGCGACTTTTAACATTACTCGGTCACCGACTTGAAATTCGAGGTCGTTGCGTCGTTTGTCGGTATAGCTCTTTTGACGACTCCGGGCCGTCTGAAGCCTATCTCGGATTTGTACGATCTTCTCGATGGTTTCGTGAATGAGTTCGGGTCCGGTGATTTGCACATCGCCTACCTCGGCCCAACAAAGAGGTGAACGGCATTTTCGACCATATAGCGCTTCAAAAGGTGCGGCTTTAATACTCGTGTGATAACTATTGTTGTAAGAGAACTCAGCGAGAGGTAAGTGCTTGTCCCAAGCTTTTCCAAAATCAACCACGCAAGCTCGTAACATGTCCTCCAAGGTTTGAATGGTGCGTTCGCTTTGCCCATCGGTTTGGGGATGATATGCGGTGCTCATGTCTAAACGCGTTCCCAACGCTTCTTGCAAGGTACGCCAAAACTTAGAAACAAAACGGCCATCTCGGTCGGAGATGATCAATAAAGGTACACCGTGTCGGGCTACGATTTCCTTGATGTAAAGTTGTGCAAGTTTCTCCATATTGTCGGTCTCCTTCATGGCGAGAAAGTGTGCTGATTTGGTGAGACGGTCAACAATAACCCAAATGCTATCATAACCACCCTTCGTTTTTGGTAGTTTGGTGACAAAATCCATCGTTATCCTTTCCCACTTCCATTGCGGGATATCGGGTTGTTGAAGTAGTCCGGACGATCTTTGGTGTTCGGCTTTGACTTTGGAACAGGTCAAACACTTGGAAACATAAGTAGCTACGTCCCTTTTGATGTTCGGCCACCAATATTGTTGTTTAAGGTCGTGGTACATCTTATTGGCACCAGGGTGAATCGAGTATCGTTACTTATGGGCTTCATCTAAAATAAGGTTTCGTAGGTCCCCATATCTAGGCACCCAAATCCTTCTGGCGAAATATCGAAGTTCGGTCTCCCTAACTTCGAATCGAGAGACGAGAATGTTCAAGAGCTCGTGTGAAACGTTTTCATCCTTGAGAGCCTCATCTTGGGCTACCCAAATTTGGCTATTAAGGTTGGTGTGAATGGTGATGTTTAAAGCTCGGACACGAAGAGGCACCGCTCTTTCCTTTCGACTTAAGGCATCGGCTACTACATTTGCCTTTCCCGAATGGTAACGAAGCTCACAATCGTAATCGTTCAAAGTTTCAATCCACTGTCGTTGTCTCATGTTTAGTTGCTTTTGATCGAAGATGTGTTGGAGGCTTTTGTGATCGGTAAAGATAGTACTCTTGGTTCCATAAAGATAGTGCCTCCACATTTTAAGTGCAAAGACAACGGCTCCGAGTTCGAGATCATGTGTCGTATAGTTTCGTTCATGAATTTTGAGTTGTCGAGAAGCATAAGAAATGACTTTCGTTCGTTGCATTAACACACACCCAAAACCATGTTTCGAGGCGTTGCAATACACAACAAAATCTTCATTGCCTTCGGGAAGTGACAAGATAGGAGCGGTGGTTAGCTTCATTTTCAAGATTTGAAATGCGGATTCTTGTTCGGTTGCCCAAATGAATTTCTTTCCCTTGTGAGTTAATGCGGTTAGAGGACGAGCAACTAAAGAGAAATCCTTGATGAATCTACGGTAGTATCCAGCAAGACCCAAGAATTGACGAATGTGAGTAGGTGTTGTAGGAGTCTCCCATTTACTAATGGCTTCGATTTTCGATGGATTGACTTTAATACCGTGGTCACTTACAACATGACCAAGAAATTGAACTTCCTTCAACCAAATTCACACTTGAAGAATTTGGCATAGAGTCGTTCTTGTCTTAAAAGTTCGAGCACAAGTCAGAGATGTTGTTCGTGCTCTTCTTCGCTCTTAGAATAGACCAAGATGTCATCGATGAACACAATAACGAATTTATCGAGATACGGTTTGCACACGCGGTTCATAAGATCCATGAACACCGCCGGTGCATTAGTGAGACCAAATGGTATGACAAGGAATTCATAACTACCATAACGAGTTCGGAAAGCGGTTTTAGAGACATCTTCTCCCTTAACCCTTAATTGATGATAACCCGAGCGGAGATCGATTTTCGAATATACACAAGACCCTTGTAATTGATCAAAGAGGTCATCGATGCGAGGAAGAGGATATCGGTTCTTAACCGTCAATTTGTTTAGTTCACGATAATCAATGCACATTCGTTGGGATCCGTCTTTCTTCTTAACAAATAAAATCGGAGCGCCCCATGGTGAATGGCTAGGTTGGATAAAACCACGATCAAGTAGTTCTTGGATTTGACTTTGCAATTCTTGCATTTCGGATGGAGTGAGTCTATATGGTGCACGTGCTACGGGTGCGGCTCCCGGAATAAGATCGATTTGGAATTCTATCGGTCGATGAGGTGGAAGACCCAGCAATTCGTCGGGAAATACATCGGAATAGTCACTAACAATTGGCACATCATCGATGTGCTTCTCATCGAACTCGGCTTTCTTAACGTGAGCAAGGATCGCAAAACAACCCTTACGGAGTAGTTTTCTAACTTTAAGGCACGAAACGAGGTTGAGTCCGGTGCAACTCTTATCGCCATAAACAATCAAAGGTTCACCATTCTCGATAGGAATTCGGATTGCGTTAAGATCACAAAGGATGTGAGATTTCGTTTTGGCTAGCCAATTCATACCGATTATTACATCGAAGCTTCCTAGTTCCATGGGTATCAAGTCAATTTCAAATTCATTACCCAAAATGTTTAATGTGCACCCCCGGTAATATGTGTCAGCACTCAATAGTTTCCTGTTGGCCACTTCACTGGTATAAGTGGTATCTAGTGGGAGTGGTGGAGTGCTAAAAGAATGAATCAAAGTCTTGGATACAAAGCATTTATCGGCACCCGAATCGAATAAACAAGTAACATAAGTTTTGTTGAGAAGAAACGTACCCGTGACTAATTCATTGTCATCTCGCGCTTCCTCGGTGTTGATGTTGAAAGCTCGGCCGCACGTATTGGGGTTATCTTTCCTCTTCGGGCATGCATTTCTATAATGGCCCGTTTGGCTACATTCATAACAAGTGCCCGTTTTTGGTGCATTGGGCCCCTTTCGAGTGATGGGGGCAACACTTTTACATTCATTGGCCTTATGACCAACTCCTTGGCACCGGTGGCAAATTAACTTGCCACATTCACCAAAGTGATGTTTGTTGCATTTGTTGCAAAGAGGTAGGTTCCTGGCATAACCCTTCTTGCCGTCGGAGGTGTAAGGCTTCTTAGCAAAGTTGTTGTTGCTTGTTTGGGGGGCTTCCCACTTTCTTTTGTTGTTACCCGACTTATCCTCGGCTTTAGGTGCCGGCACAATAATTTCGTCCACCGTTTCTATCAATTTACGGGCCATGTTCAAAGCTTCTTGATGATTAGTGGGTTTGGATGACATTACTCCGTGTTTGATGCTCTTTGGAAGACCATCCATGTAAAGTTCAACCCTTAAAGCTTCGGGGTTCACAAGATTTGGGCACATCACGGCTAGTTCGGAAAATCGTTGATTATAAGCCTTGAGATCATTTCCGATCGCCGTTTAAAGTTCTTAGATCTTGTTCGAGCCTTCGGGTTTCTTCACGAGGGAAATATTCGACAATCATCTTTTCCCTCAAGTCGGCCCAAGAGAGGGCGTGAGCTTCATCGGTACCCACCGATTGTACATAGGTGTTCCACCACGTGAGGGCGATACCGGCAAAGGTGTGGGTAGAATATTTGACTTTATCTTGGTCTCGACAACCGCTTATGCTAAAAACCGCTTCCGTTTGTTCGAACCATCGAGTGAGTACAACCGGCCCCCCGGTTCCATCAAAAGTGTGAGGTTTGCACCCCATGAAGGCTTTGTAGGAGCACCCTTCGCTTGAGTTACCTGCCCCTTGATTGTTGTTGTTGTGATTGTTGTTATTGTTGGAGGAGAGATCGGCCATGTCCGCTTCCACGGCGGTGGCTATCATTCGTTGTAGAGCTTGTTCGGGAGTCTCATGGCGTGGCACACGACGAGGAGGCATTGTTCCTTCAAAACACGAGAATACCGTTGATTAGTATTTTCAATAATACTAATCATGATATGGAAATAGGATAGAGAGAAAAATTTTCCTTGACTCGCCTTAAATTCTTTGTGTCATAATGTCGGAACGTTCATATGAGTCACCGTAATATAATCCAGGAAATTATATTACCCTAATTCATATGTGCATTCGACATTACTTCACTAAGTCAAGGTGGCGCGTCAATCAAATTAAACAACGTGAGATTAAGATGAAATAAAAGTAGATATGAGTAGAAACGTTCGAGTATAATGCACAAGTAGTCAAGTAATTCCTACTTCAAGTCTATATGCCGGTTGTAGTATAGACTCACCAATGTACCCTATGACTCGGGGTTGACACCAATGAACTCTAAATCCCTACAACCAATGCTCTGATACCATCTGTAGCAACCCGACAAAATCGTCATTGACGGCGCCGTCTACTTAGGTCCCGTTACGTGGTCATAAGTCTTTAAAACAACGTTTGACCAAAAGTATGCCGCATTCATTTCAAAAGTAAAGATGTTTCAAGGTTTACAAGGTAGTTTGACAACTAGTTACATAACAAAGTTTAAAGTACAATTTAAACATATGCGACACAAATGAAAGTAGCCAAAAGACGCTCCACATATGCATGTTTACTCGACATCTAAGCAAGTATCAAAAGTAATGAGCGGAAGCATGTATCACACAAATGTTCAAGGACCTGAGAAAAACATAGAAATCTGTCAACGAAAACGTTGGTGAAATCATAGGTTTGAGTAAGTAAGTACAAGTGAACCACAACATTTGCAACAATGATATAATAGTAATACATTCCAAAAGTTTGTTTCACGAGCACCCAATTATCAATGCTTAACATTCCTTCCATAGAACCCCATCACAATAGTGTTAGAACATACACTGTTTCTCAAAAATATATTTCATTCGTAAACGGTAGCGAACCGTTTGAATGAGGGTTTGTTAAACCCATATGGCCATATAACATAAGTTCTCGCTTACACCCGGCAAGTGTAACTAATGATAATCGAATTGAGGATTTTTGTTCAGACTCGTATGTAGAATGTTTGTTTTCTTGTACTTGTGTTCACTTAGTAAAAAGAAACGTTTATGTTTTCTCATCCCAAATGTAAGTGCAAAAGAGTAAAAGTGGGACTATCATCTCACCTTGTGTGCACGAGTAATAAGTACTTCAACAAGTAATGTGTGCAAAGAACAATGCTAGTCTTGACCTAAACAATTAGGTTTATATCAATATCGGTAAACACGATAGGTCAAAGTGTTCAATTAGTCCTATGGCTCGTTAAGACTCGATCATAATAGCATGTGAATCAAATTGTCATATTTCATGCAAGGTACAAGTATAAAAGCATGCTAGAACGATTGCACAAACATTTGGTTAAGTTTGATTAAAAGTCAACTTAGGTCGGGTCAAAGTCAACGAAAAAGTCAACACGTTCGGGTCGGGTCCCGAACTATTTTTCTGAGGTTTTTAATCATATATGAGCATGTTAGAACAAGTTACATGTGAATCGGAGGTCCATAGTATAGCAAACATTTTCCGTAAAATGACCAGCGAAGACAGAAGCCTGCCAGTGTATCTGGACGGCGTCCAGATTGTCTAGACGGCATCCAGCTTTGAAGGCTGAGACAGCGTCCAAAGATCTGGACGGCGTCCAGTTTTGAAAACTGGGACGGCGTCCAAGGATCTGGACGGCGTCCAGGTCCGTATTCAAGTCTGATGCAGAAAACTCCTAAGTGCACGAACCAAAAACCAAACTAACACATTTTATGATCCGCAAACAACCAAAACATGTATCTTATATCATCGGAAAGGTATTTTGACGAGGAAAACGACTAGACACATTTCAACGAGTAATTCAACACTTACAACAACCCAAAACCGCATTAAACGTTCATAATCAAAGGTTCAAGTTCTAAAAACGCATTTCATGATTCGGGCAACCAATTTACATGTATGATATGTCGTTTCGAAGGTAATCAAACACACATTGCAACAAAACACTTATCAACAATATTTCATAGCATTTGATACATCAAAAGTTCATATAAAGTCTAATGAAGGTTTTCATGTCAATCAACACACCAAAACGAAGCTAATGAAGTAACTAACACTTTGAACACACAACCATTAACATCTAAACACATTTCATCATCCAAAATCAAAGATTTAGCAAGCTCTTTTTCAAGTTCATGCTAGTTATGTCAATTCACAAGATCGAGCATACAAATTACATATACGACATCACAATGAGCCATAGACACTAATTAACACACCTTTAAGTCAAGAACACTAAAATTATGAAATTTAGAGTTTTTAGAAAGTTACCCAATCGAGATGAAATTAGTATCAAAACGTAGAGAATGAAGAGAGGATTCCAAATATGTAATTTGTTTTGATGTTAGCCTCCAAAATCGGATTTAGATGATGAATTAAGGATTGAATGTTGAGAGGATTTGGAAGTTGTAAAAGATGAGGATGAAAATGAATGGATGAAAGGGGTTTGACCCTTTGACCTAGTCAAGGGTTTGATCCCTTGTCAAGTTTAGTCCCTCAACTTTCGTTCGGGTGCGTGAATTACCTAAACGAGATAATTTAAAACGTGTATTAACGGGAGATGTTATAGTCATATAACGGACTTTAAATAATTAAACGGAAAAAGGCGGGATGTTACATTATTGATCACCTTTTTATGAAAAGAATCTTCGTAACACATCTATTAACTTTACATTCATGTTCTAAATCTTACACATTTTATAATCTTTTATAATATGACACATAGTTTTAAGTATATTCGTAACCAATTCATAATACTTATAGTAGTAGTAATAATAATCTTAATATTAATATTAATGATGATAATAATTATAATAATAATACTTATGATAATAATATTAATGATAACAATATTAATGATAATCATACTAATAATATCAACAAATCTTAATTTAAATAATAATAATAATAATAATAATAATAATAATAATAATAATAATAATAATAATAATAATAATAATAATAATAATAATAAGAATAATAATAATAATAATAATAATAATAATAATAATAATAATAATAATAATAATAAGAAAAATCATAACAATAATAATAATTTTACTTATTATGCTCTAATGTTATTACTTAATAATAACTAATTGTTAATAATAGTAATCATTTTAATTGTATAATAACAACAATAAGTAATAATAACATTAATAATATTAATCATAATAACAATAATAATATTAACAATAATAATAATAATAATGAATTTAATAAAAAAGGCTACCTTAAGGTTTCAAGCTTTAAAAAAAATATAAACGCCCCAGCCCGGGCTCGAACCCTTGACCTCTCGTTCCCTCACCAACACACTTAACCACGGCTCCATCCATGTGTTTCTGATATAACAAGCTCTAATAAATATATAACCCGAATAGTTTCTGCTTCTTCTTTATAATTTAATTCGACCAGAGCACAACTATCCTACAAGAATTGTTTTAAGTTTGTTTTTTTTAAATGATTTAAGAACATAGATAATCGACCCTGGGGTGTTTATGATTAACAGAAGGGAAGAAAAAATTCGAAAACCGCAATAGCAGTAAAAAGTTCACGAATAACAACTCCAACTTTGATTTCAAATTCAAGATCGTTTTAGCTCCAACTTTCTTCATGAATTAGGTTGCAAATCCTTCCTATAAACTCTATGAGACATCAATTTAAACAGAAATCTCAAAACAAGTTCGAATTTCTTTATGAACATATTCGTTGACTTTTTGAAAACTGCCTTTGACTCCAAAATTAGAATTCAAGAAAAGGAATTTGAGATTGAGATTTTTACAGAAGTTTGTTTAGAAGAATACTGGCAAAACTATTTTAATAGATTTTGAAATGTGATTTGAAATCGTGCTATTGAATAATTTGGTCAAGAACAGAGGAAAAGGTTTCTGTATCAGCGATGTATATATTTAATTCGCCAGATTGAGTTTGTTAAACTGTTAATTGATAATGATAATGAAGGAATTGAGTGCGTTCAATGACATCACTGATCATTCGATTAATTTTATAATCCAAATGGGCGACAGTTAATATTCGATTAAACAAAAATCAAGGAGAAGAAAATAAAAAGTGAAACAGCAATCTAACTGTATTTGGAATTGAGTTGTGATTCTGTAATCCATGATATCGACCTGAGTATCGTTTATGAAGTCAAATTTCACCGAATGATGTTGATTTGTAACTGAGTACATATTTTATCTGCATTTATGTAGGTATTTATAGTATTTATATAATTATATATCTGTATATAGGTAATCCGTATATATATCTGTATAATATATATGTATACTAGGTTATATCTGTACTATACAAATTAAGGAAACAGAATGTTATTACTAATACAAACTTTGATGTTTAACATTAATATAACTAATAATGAAACTAATAATAATAAGAATAAAAATAATGATAATAATAATATTATTAATGATAATATAAATTATATTATTTTCAAATAATAATAACATTAATACAATAACTTACATGTATTAAATTTTATATCTTTATAATATTAACATGATAATATTCATAATACTAATATCAATATTAATATTTATATTTAATTTAATAAAAGTAATAATAATATAATAACTATAATAATCTAAAAATCTTGTTAATATTAATACTAATGTTAATAATGATATTTTACAACTAATTTATAGTTTTTAATCATTCTTTTATTAGTATTTATATTTAAAATCATTAATTTGATAATCATAACCTTAAATGGTAACTTTAGTAATCAAGTTAATAATAATACTTTAGTAATCATAATAACAGCTAAGATTATAATTGTACTAATAATAATGATATTAATAATGACAACAATTATTACTAATAATATTAATAATAATATATCAAATTACATGTATTCAACCTGATATTAATATTAATGATTATATTAAAAATGAAAGTAACAATAATATTTATAATACAACTATATTTCAACTTGTTATTGAATTTAATTTATCAATGATACATATTATTAATTATGTAGTACTTATATATTAAGTAATAACATATTTGGATATTTAATATTTACATATTTTGTATATATTAAAATATACATATAATGTACAGATTATATATGTTTATATAGATTTATTTTAATAACAGTTTTATTAATTTGTATATTATTTTACTTACTTGATTTTTAATGTTTCAATTATATTTAATTATTATATCTATTCACTCTTATATTTATTTATTTATTTAAATACATATTTATTTACATCCAATTGTTCGTGAATCGTCGGAAGCGGTCGAAGATTAATTGAATTCGTGAAACAGTTTGAAAATTTTTAAGACTCAACATTACAGACTTTGCTTATCGTGTCGATATCCTATGAAGATTTAGTTTAAACTTGGTCGGAAATTTCTGGGTCGTCACAGTCTAGACACATCTTACTGCATTGATTGCATGAATAGTGTATAGACAAATTCATATCTTAGCGTATCTGTTAATCCATATCTTAGCGTATCTATTACTGTAGACTTTATCTGACACGTTCCCGCAATTCCTTCCGTAATCTACGGGATCTTTTGTACTATGTATAGGTATTTTATAATTAGAATATCATCCGATATCCGAAAATCATTTTATATTGAAAAACCCTTTACTCAATCGTACGAAATGGAACTCGCCACTAGTTCAAGTCCTTAGGATTTCGACAGCTATTCCGATATCGATGTTCACCTAAACTCCGGAAGCAGCGTCACCAGAATGAATCAACCAATCGACTTAATAAATGGAGACGCGAAAAAGGCGATCCCTTCCACCAACCGAATTCACCTCTTGGTGAAGAACCTGAAGCACTTACCGGCGAACCTGTCCGAAACACCATATTCACCCTCATTGCCAGGATATCCCACAACGATTATATGAAATCCCAAATTCTGAACCTTATTCATCCGCTCGTTCCAACCGTCAATCATTCATGGGTAATAGAAGAAGTCAACGAACTTCGCGTTCGAGTAATTAATTTGGAAAATATGGTGCAAAACTTACCAGCTTCAGCAACATCACCAGCACCAACAGTACCACCAACAACCCAAGTTTCAACATCACATGCCTCAACATCTCATTCTGTACCTCGAGTATAATCATCATTCCACATGACGTTCTACATCATTTATCTTCGTTCGACATGGCGATTATGTAATCTCTAATGTTTTAGAGATTATATATTCTTGTTCTAAAGGTAAATCAGATGAGTTAATATCATATTAACTCATTAAATCCATGATTATATCTGAAGAAATATATATGTAAGTATATTTTCATAAAGATTGTAATTAAAAATTCTTTTGTACAAACTGTTAATGGTGAAAATATTTTAACGGGTAGGTAATACCCTAAAAATATTTAGAATTCACATTAATAAGTTACACTGTACAATCTTCGAATCTGATTCAATAGTCATTTACTATCCTACTTACAACCACAGAAGTACGAATCCGTTCATCACAGAATAATCATTTTCATTCAATTTCATATTTAGATTTTGACCTATCAGAATCCAACAAGTGGCATAATGAAGAAAACATTGGACAAAATAAAATTTATTAGAAACAAACAAATTAATTATGAGAAAAATTTTGTTAAGAATCCACGCTAACTGTTCCTAGCTAACTGTTCCTAGCTAACTGTTAATTCATTATTACATTTTATTTATCACAATTTATTTATAGCAATTTTAATTCTTGCAATTTTATTTATCGTCATTTAATTTCTGTTATTTATTTTACGCACTTTAAATATCGGGACACGTATATAAGGTTTTGACATATCATGTCGACGCATCTATATATATTATTTGGAATAACCATAGACACTCTATATGCAGTAATGCCTGAGTTAGCTATACAGGGTTAAGGTTGATTCTATAATAATATATATACTTTGAGTTGTGATCGAGTCTGAGACATGTATACAACGGGTCACGAAGAATATTATATATTAAACTATATATGAATTGTTGAATCACTAACTGTGGACTATCAACTGTGGACTACCAACATTGGACAATTAAAATGAATTAAAATATTGATTATAACATATGAACCTAAACAATTCTTCAAGTTTGCCACTTGAATTCATCTTAAACCTCATTTGTATCTTGACGATTACAATCTGCATTCAAACCTTTCATGATTCTTGAAAACACCTCAATCGAGAGGATAAACCAACCGCACTTCATCTACGGAAGAAAAGATAGATGCATATAATTATGCACCTAAAAATACTCGGAACCTGAGTAAACGTTTAACACGTATTTGTGTTACCTCCTTTGGCGTTGTTATTACCAAAAATCACTTTACAATTTCTCTCCAAATTAGCCAAATTTGTCACAGCTTCAACAAATCAACTTCGACTTTCATTCGAATTAGCATTATTATAACCTCAGTATATAAGTTTGCCTTTCGTCATCGTTACCAAAGAACCGTCTATATCTCATCACATTAGCAGTAAACTTACCAGCAACTTCAATTGATCTTTGACTTTCCGAAAAATCATTATATTCGTTGAAACCCTATCATATTACTCATCCACATCTTGTAACAAGAATTGTCATATCAATTACCGTAAATCAGCAATCAGCATTTTGAATTTCGCAACGTTTCTACATCAATAGTTATATGTATACATATAACAATTATCCCTTAGAATTATGATCTTCCATTCCGAAACTCTGAAAAGCACCCAGTCTACAAATTAATACTCTGAATGTTGAAAAAGCTGAATGAAGCAGCAAAAACTGTAAACAACCTTAACAACCAAAAGTTTGATGATAAAAAATTTTATGTTGGCAAAGCTCAGAAATGTTGGAACTGGAAAACGGATTGAGCAAACTATGAAGAAGGTTGTGAACAAATCACAAGGACTAAACTTGTACATAAAAAAATCCAGATGATTATGTTTCTGATGAAATCTTTAGCAAATACCTTGCTCCTTAATCGCTCTAAATCATCGTGAATGAATTTCTTCATCACATTTTGATTCTAACATTCCAAGATATTATCGTATCTTTCATTATAAATATCCTCGATATTTCTGAAGATATTTTCATAACTATTAGTATCTGAAATCATTTATCCCTTTGCGATGTCAGTGTTACATCAGAAAGGAAACTATTTAAGTTTCTAAATTCTGAAAAATCCGAATTTAAAATATGAATGCTTTTGAAGTAGTGTTGAGAACTGATGCATGAGTTAGTATAATATAATGACACTTGATCAATGTGATTATATTACAGTAAGTCATGCTGAGTTTCTAATGAAACATGATGATTCACAGACTATAACGTCATCATGTGCCATGTTACACGACTCTTGTATTCTATTTAACCTCAAAAATATCAAGAAAATATCTTCTTGATGATTCGGTCTTTTCCGGATATTCTGGTAATTTGAAAAATCAAATCGTGCTACTACCTTTCCTTTCTACCTTGTATATTATGATAATTCAAAACTCCATACCTACGAATTCTGGACCATTACTTGTGAAAAGAAAACAAAAGCATGAAGCTCCGAATTAGAAAGGGGGTATAAATCGCAGCAAATAAGAGAGAGAATTAACTGTGAATGACAATGATTATAGAAAACGGAAGCAGGGACACCGAAATATAAGGGAGAATATAAAGCCCAATAACAATACATAAATTACAAACCGTGGATATTAATACGAATAGCAATATAAAGATATGGTATAATTAAAAATAGTATCACCCCAAGGTAATAGTAGAAGTAAATAGATTTTTCTGGTGGAAGATTAAAAAGAAGGATTACAGAAATGATAATTAGGAAAATATCAAGGATTAGAACTGGATTAAGCATTTTCACAATCTTTTGGATGTATAAACTAAGAAAGAAAGTATAGGATTGATGAAAATGATGGAACGGAAAAGGTTAATTTATAATGGAAGTATAAGACATAGCAATCAAGGTAGATCATTGTATTTAATTATAGAGATCTTAATTTCCTTATTCGTCGAAGAATCAAATCTTTTAGATTTCAAAGATTTTCCCTAAATCCCTTAAATTCTGGAATTCAACCCTGGCTACGTCAAAAGCTAAGACGAATCTTTACTTCTTTATTTCGCTCTTTTGTGATAACTTCACTCGTACTCTTCGAGTAATCGAATTATCTTATCCATATTACTCATCAGTAATAAAACTCTATTTATCAGCTCATATTCGTCAGGAAAACATTCTTATTGTTAGCCATGATGATCCCACTCAAATTTCGGGACGAAATTTCTTTAACGGGTAGGTACTGTGATGACCCAGAAATTTCTGACCAAATTTAAACTTAATCTTATTATGATATCGACGCGATAAGCAAAGTCTGTAATGTTAAGTCACAAAGTTTTTGGAATTATTTACATGAATACATTTGTCCTCTGACTATTCCTAACGATTCACGAACAATTGTTTGTAAATAAATATGTATATATATGTATAAATGTAAATATATGTAGTAATTTGAAATTATAAAATATAATTTAAACATTGGAATTAGATATGTAAAATGATACAAAATAATTAAGTACAATTTAAAATGACTCTATATATAAAGACATATGAGATCTATGTATAATAATATATATAAAATTAAATAATAAAGAATCAAAAGGGTTACTATATAAAATATTATAAGATTATTAAATATTACATAATTAATAATATATTAATAAATTAAAACATAGTTGTTATAATAAGATTATTATTACTTTCATTACTATTATTAAAATATGTATCTAATATTAATAACAGTGTTACTATTATTATATTGTATAAAATATAAATAAGAAAATTGATATAATTGATTTGTTATATAACTACTATTATTTTCAGTATTATTATTGTTGTTGTTATCATTATTCATATCGTAAGTAGTTGTAAGATTACAATTTTAGTTACTACAAATGATTATGCATTATTATTATTATCTTTATCAAGATTATTATTATTAATATCATTATTATTATAATTAGTAGTAAAAATTATAATTTTGGTTATTATGTTTATTATTAATATTATTACTAAAAATAATCATTTTTATTTAAAAGTTATTATTATCATCAATAAATTCATTTCTTATAATTATTATTATCTTTATTATTATCTATTATTATTAAAATTATCAACATTATATCTCTAATATTATTAGAATTCTTATTAAAATTACTAATAGAATTATATTAATAACTAATATTACGAAATGTAATAAAATAGATATATACATAAACAGATATATATACATAAATACAATTATATAAAATACAGCTTTATAAACATATATAAAAGAAAATCCAGTTAATTATATATAATACTGATTATATACACGATATTACTGGTTACCATATTCTGTTCTTTATCTTTTTCTGTTTTTCTGTTTGTCCTGTGAACCATTGTCGACCTTTCTCCATCTATATCAATCGATCAACTCATATTATTGATAAAAGAGATTCCTTCCATTTTCCATTATCTATATTAATTTTAATCATCTTCTATTATCTGTTTTGATTAATTTGAAAGGTCAAGAAACTGACTTGTTCTTCTGTTCGTGTCTGGTATGAACAATGAATCGAATCCGTATGAGTTTTCAAAATCTGTTAATATGATGATGTTAGAAGTATTTCATTTAAACTCTCTGTAAAATTTCAAGGCTCAATTCCTCAAATTGATTACTAATTTATGAGTCAAACTTATATTTCAAAAAGGTCAACAAATGTGTTCTTGGCAAAATTCGATTTTGTTTTTGAGTTTATGGAGCAATTAATGATTCCTTAAGTTTGTATACACGATTTGAAAACTAGTTCATGTAGGAAATTTTGCTTAAAACGTTACCTAATTCAAAATCAAAATTTTTTTTCATTGCACTCGTCGAACAGCAGCATGGACTTTTCTTTTTTATTTTTATTTTTTTTTGTTAAAGTTCAATCACTTGGATGAAGCGTATCTGGTTTGTTTTTAATCTTAAAACCAATTAGTTATTTTGTTTTGATTAAATCCATGGTCAACCTCATTATGATGAAGAAGAAGAATTAGAAACAGAAACGCGTGTTATATAGAATGGGTTTGGATAGAAGTGCAGGAACGGTTAGAGGGTGTCACCGGTTAGCGGGAGGTCTCGGGTTCGATTCTCGTTTTAGGCATTTCTTTTTAGAAAAAACTTTCAAAGGGTATATACATTTTAATTTTATTTCCATTATTAATGTTATTATTATTATTATTATTAATATTGTTATTATTAAAAGTTACAATTATTATTACTATCATTTTTACAAAAATTATTATCTTGATATCACTAAAACTATCATACTATTGTTATCAGTATTATTATGTAATGACTAAAATCATTATCATAATTATCATTAAAATTAATATTTTTACATTTATTATCATTAATATCATTATTATTAATATTAATGGAATTACTAACATTATTATATTATTAATAATATCAAGTATTAAAATTATTTTTACCACTATTAATATCATTTTAGTATTACTATAACTATTAATATTAATATAAAAGAATGATATATTTAATACATGTAACATAACAAAAATTAATATTTTTATACAAAATGAATGAATGAAACTTATATATAAAATTAATATAAAAAGGATATAACTAATAAATTTATATATATATATTTGTTTGAATACAATTATGTATATTAATAAATATACAAATGATATAGGTTCGTGAATCCAAGGCCAACCCTGCATTGTTCAATATCGTCATATGTATTTTTACTACAAAATACAGTATTGTGAGTTTCATTTGCTCCCTTTTTAAATATTTTTGCAATATATATTTTTGGGACTGAGAATACATGCGCTGCTTTTATAACTGTTTTACGAAATAGACACAAGTAATTGAAACTACATTATATGGTTAGATTACTATACCGAATATCGCCCCTTTAAGTCTGGTAACCTAAGAATTAGGGAAATAGCCCCTAATTGACGCGAATCCTAAAGATAGATCTATGGGCCTAACAAACCCCATTCTAGAATTTGGAATGCTTTACGACTTCGATTTAAATGGTGATTGCGATTGCCAATATTAATGGCATACTTGCGATGCGGGAGATATTCTATATGCATTATGTTAATGTCGGTTACTAGGTGTTCATCATACGAATGGATTTTTATACACTTGCGAGTGTAATGATATTTATGAAAATGAAATCTTGTGGTCTATTAAGATTATGGAAATGATTATTATGTTAAACCTATGAACTCACCAACCTTTTGGTTGACACTTTAAAGCATGTTTATTCTCAGGTATTAAGGAAATCTTCCGCTGTGCATTTGCTCATTTTAGAGATATTACTTGGAGTCATTCATGACATATTTCAAAAGACGTTGCATTAGAGTCGTTGAGTTCATCAAGATTATTATTAAGTCAATTATAGTTGGATATATTATGAAATGGTATGCATGCCGTCAACTTTCGTTGTAATGTAAGTTTGTCTTTTTAAAAACGAATGCAATGTTTTTAAAATGTATCATATAGACGTCAAGTACCTCGCGATGTAATCAACTATTGTGAATCGTTTATAATCGATATGAACGGGTCCCTTTCATGCAGCATCATCCAAACAACATCCAATTTTGAATTCATTTGACCATACCTCTTAAAACATCAATTCTTCTAATCTTCATGACTTCAATCCTTCTAATCTTCATATCTTCAATATCTTTAATCCCATTACCTTCATACTTTAAAACCTTGATAAACTAGATCTTTAAATCTTCAATTTCTATGACGTTTGAATTCATTTGACTTTAACCCCCTTGAATTATCAGCAAACCAAATAGCATACACCTACAACATCTAATAAAAAATACCAACACATAACCATATACACCACTATTTTGTTTCTTTTTCTTTTTTACCAAATGACCAACAACAGTTTAACCCCGAAAAGTCAAAACTGCACATAACCTAATTACAAATCCCAGCATATACCATCTAAAGTTCCAAACACAAATTGACTCAGGCATTTAAACTACTATTAGGCAAGTCCAAAACATTCCCCATACCAAAATTCCAAATAACAGCCACATTTCTCTGACCTGGTGTGACTTATTTATTTTAAGTCCAACCAGCCTCAACCTAATCACCTCTTGGATTACACCACAAACAACATCAACTGTTCTTTGTATATGATTTATGATTATAGAATGTAAGATAATTACAGCCTTTCATAAACTACATCTATAAGCTTAATAAGAAACTAGCTAGAGTAAATGTTAAATTTTCTTAACAACCACATACAAAAATATGTTCTCCTTTTTTTTTTTACTGATGTATTAGATTAGATACACCAACAACTAATGCTTAAATGACTCGGTGAATTTATTCGTCTGGAAGTAGGTTAGAGGCAACTCCTTTGTGTGCAAAACTTGGAAAATGGCACCAACTTGCGACTTAGAGTCAACTGTAGCCAGCTGCAGCGCATCCTGTATCAGCAAAATACAAAGGACGTACGAATACTACCTTGACGAAATATATATAAGATAAATTAAGTTGAACCATGCTGCAAAATTCGATGAAACAATGATTCATCTAGACAATGAACCTAGCAATACAATAACTATTATGCAACATGAAAAATATAATCTGTCGCGACAATGTGATTTCTTTTACATTCACTTCTAATTGTGTAACAACAATGAACCAAAATAACAACAATCCCCACAACCAATTTGGGGCTGCAACACTTGAAAACAAACATATTCAAACACAACAATGATCAATTAACATATGTAATTAAACACAGAAACAATTAATTAAATAAAGGCATAATATAGAATAATATATAAATTAACATTGTAGAGTTCACAAGTGATTTTCTCTTATACGAAGAAGAATCGATATGATATTATTGAAAGCTAATTGTGCATAAAGTAGGCCAAAGCTACACGTGCAGGCCATAAAAAGATAATTCATACTCATAGCAGCGGTCTGGTACACATATCCGGGTCAATGTTCTACACATATAAGTTAATATATTTGGATCAACATAAAAATTTCATATAAATACGAGTGCTGATTTACCGACACACATATCTGGGTTAATGTTAAGCTCTCCTTTACTGTCAGAAATCATAATGAATGATAGCAGTTGCTTGTATACTGTTGAAAAAACAAGATGTCCTTCTAAATATTGATGCAACATAAATGACGAAAAATATCGTATATCCTACTCACATATCAGTAACTAAATGTCTATCAACATAAATAATTCATATTAAGCAACTGATTATTTACCGTTGACTGATTAGACTCAGGAGAAGCAGCTTTAACTTGTTATTCATCTGTGTCATGAAGTAAAGTATCATCCTCAACAATAGTCCCATTCAAATAGCCTCTAACCAATTCAATTGAGTTAAGTAATGTATATCTGTTATATAATGCTTAGCATATTTTAATTGAGTTAAGTAATGTATATTTGTTACTTTCAGTATCCACTTACTTTTATAAACATTACACTTATGCGAATGCAGATTTAAATGAAAATGATGAAACTGTATGAGATGATCTGAACAACAATGAAGCAGATGATGAATCAGGTTTTTTTTTCTAATTTGGTTTGTTACTTTGAATGAACATGCCTCTTGGATAGTGTGTTAAATATATACATATAGATTGTAAATCAAGATATGACATTTTGTAGCTGATTAAGGATGCAAACGAGTTAGAGGACCGACGCTTATGCGAAAAATTTGGAAACAAAATAAAGGGGTTCGAATTCCTATTGAAGTTAATGAACATGGACAACCGATCAATAAAAATAGTACTAAGCTCACCCATTTCATGGGAAGCCTTACGCGAACTAGCAAGTATTGTCCAATTTATAAACCGAGGAATAAAGTTAGTTCAAACACTAAGCAAAAGCTACTGAACTTCTTAAGGGTATAGATTTTGAATTATGTGTGTTAATAACTAAAGCCTTTTTTTCTATTTATATATATATATATATATATATATATATATATATATATATATATATATATATATATATATATATATATATATATATATATTAATTTTTTTTGTTGGCAAGGTTTGATATTTTAACTACTGCTGATACGTAGATTCTCAAGTCATTTGGGCATAAAATCAAAAACTGGAGGGCGAGATTAAAGGAATGCTACTTTGATCAGTCTTTATCATTACAGGATCAACTAAATTCAACTCCTAATGAAGTGCACAAAAAACATTAGAAAAAGACTTGTTGCATATTGGAATAATGACAACTATAAGGTATGAAATAATCTTTAACTAAGTTTAACATTAACTTTTTCGTATTATGATATTTATATTTTTGTTTTTCAGATGCTTAGCAAGAAAAATAAAGGCAATAGGGCTCAGAAGAGGATGGTGCAATTGACCGGCAAAAAAAGTTATGCAAGAATTCGTGAAGAACTAAAGGTAAAATATATGGGGAAATTATTAATATAGTATTGCATTTGAATATACATTGTTAACTGTTAATAGTTAATTTTTTTTTTTATAACAGAAGACTATGGGAAAAGAACCAACTCGGGTGGATATGTTTCGAAAATGTTTTCCCAAAGGAGGCGCTTCTAAAAACGGTAATACTGCAGCTGCAATTGCAAGTTATTATCTTACAATCTGAATTATGTTGAATGTGGATTTAACCGATAGTGGATCAGACATAGGGGCCCAAACATCATAATTTTTTATTTTATTTTTTTGGAAAAATCATCAAACTTTATATAAGCTACTTTACTAATGGACTTTTAGATTGATGAATGGAGTCACGAACCCCCATTACACACCATATAGCTCCGCATTCATCTAGATTTATGAAATTGTAAACACTCTGTCATGGCCATGATAAACCCTCTGGTCTGGTCTTTACAACTTCTATTTGCATATGTGATTTCCAACTGTTCAGTTCAATAAATGCCCATGATCGTAAAAGTTAAGAAGTATCTATAATATAATTTTTTTTAATGCAGGAAGAAATGAGAAAACTTAGTGAAAACTTCCCGCTGATGCAACTGATACACCTGGACCGCATGATGTTTTTTCCAAGGTAATGGGTAACGACAAATATGGTACTGCAGAAATGTATGGTCTGGGTGTTCGCGCTTTTGATGTTTGGGGTCTAGTACCTGGTCAATCAGCTGTCCATAGAGAGAATGCTCAATTGAAGTCTAAAAAAGCAAACCTTAAAGCTGAAAATGCAAGGTTAACAGCTGCGTTGGCACAAAAGAATGGTTTAACTGATGGTTCGTGTGTTCAATCTTTGACAACAACCATTGTACCCACTGTTGCTCGTCTAAAGGTATGTTTAAATTTAATAAATTTAATAGTTTTTTTATCCTTTTAGCATTCATAAATGTTTGTTCAAAACTAAATTTTAGGTCGGAGATGTAGTAAGAGAAAGGGTGAGGAGCGTGAATCCAAATACGATTGTTGGGGGTGTAGAGATTGGACCGGATTGGTGTGAGGAAGATGTTAAAGTGTGTGACGACCCGGCAATTTCTGACCAAATTTAAACTTAATCTTTGAATGATTTCGACACGATAAGCAAAGTCTGTAATGTTGAGTCTCAAAAAGTTTAAAATCGTTTCATATTTACAATTGACCATTGACCATTCCCAACGATTCACGAAAAATTGTTTGTAAACAAATATGTATATATATAAATATAAGAATATCTAATAATTTGAAATCATAAAATACAATTCTATCATTAGAATTAAAAATGTAAAATAATACAGAATAATTAAGTTGCTATTAAATGAATATATATATATATATATATATATATATATATATATATATATATATATATATATATATATATATATATACTTAATTAATAATTATATGTGTATTGTATATTGTATATTGTAAAATGTATAAATATTAAATATTAAATATATGTTATTATTAGATATTACATAATTAATAAATTATAATATTAATATATATGTATGTATTAATTAAAATATAGTTATATTAATATTAGTATTATTGTTATTCCTATTCTTATTATTATTAGTATTGTTATTATTATTTATAGCATTTCATTATTAACATACTTATATTTACTAATTAGTAATACTAACATAATAATTCAGATATGAACAAATCTGTTAGACATCTCATCAAATTGATTATACGTATCTATTCAGAGTCAATATGTGTTTTGTTTTTCTTCCATGTCTTCTCCTCCTGATTGATTCATAATGTCGACACACTAATAATTAAATAAATCTGTCTTCTCCTCCTGATTGATTCATAATGTCGACACACTAATAATTAAATAAATCCGTGAACGGTGTGAATTATTACTAATTAAGATTACTGTGCGCTTTTGATTCCACTCCACTACTTACATAATCCTATATAGACACATATATATGTATGTATCAGCTCCACGAATTAAAAAGAAAGAGAAACCCAAAATCATCTCATTCACATTCGATAACTGCAACCGAACACCACCTTCATTTTTTTTCTCCTCCACGACACCACCCATCCTCATCTTCCTTCGAACCATCTTTCTTCTCTTATACTACCACTATAATCACGTGATCACCACCATGAGCAACCATCACTAAGAACCATCGATCATGCTTACGTTGATATTGTTTCCCGTTATAGCACCAAGACCCAAAACCCATCACAAATAACAACCACCACAACCATGTTATATGCTGTTGTTCCTACTGCTACGCTGAAGCTGCTTTTTGCAGCTGTCAAACGCCACCAAACGCCACCCTAAACCACCTATAACTACCACCCTACAGCACCACTCGAATAACCAACTATTTTCTGTCTTGTTGTTCGAGTAAGATCACCAACAAACATCCATAACCCACTTTCATTCTATTTGTCTTCGAGTTCTTCATCAATGAATAACACGACAGCAATCAACCGCTATTACAAATTGTTTTTCTATTTTTCTTCATAAACCCATCATCAACTCCTTTGAACCACTACACCACCACCACTCTTGCTTTGCAGCTCAAACTATACCATAAAACACGAATACCATCTAACGATTTCAACCCGACTGCTACACTTGTTTAAACCATCATTCGAACATCATCAGATATCATCATTCACTTGAACACCATCATCAAACTTCTAAAACCTTCTTCGTGCTGCAACTATTCGAAAGACACCAATTTTCCTTTTTCTCATTCGTTACTAATTCTGTCACGAACAACCCAAACTGCTCCGGCTGCTGTTACGAGTTTAATTCCTTATTTGTTCAAAACAACTTCAAACCACCAACGTGATAAATATCTACTATTTGTTTCTGCAACTATTTAAACCTGTGGCCGCTACTATTCAGTTCTATTCCTCTTCGTGTTACGCCAACCAGCTGCAACCCGTTTGGTTTGATACTACTGCAGAACCTATTTCATATTTATAATGAACGAAGGAAGTAAAAATGATGATTTGTTATAATATATAAATATATATATAAATGGATAGTCAATTATTGATACACAAAAGTAATATTATTGTATTACCTAAACTTGTGATATTTTTGCTATAAATAGCCATGAATGCAAGCATTAAACTTGCACCATTTTCTCACACTTACAAAGTGTTTCTTTCTTTCTCTCCATTATCTTCTTTGTTCTAACACTTCATTATTAGTATTCTTAATCAAGAATCAAATCACTAAAGGTAGTTATAAGCCTACTGAATTATAACACGTTATCAGCACGATAATCTTAATACTAATTATGGTTGACTCTGCCACCTAAATGATATATGGTCGGTTATACCACCTGAATAATATATGGTCGACACTGTCGTCTAATTATCATTTATGTTACTAACATTTATATTTCTATTATCTAACATTTATATGGCCGACACTATCGCCTAATTATCATTTATGTTTACTAATATTTATATTTATGTTATATAACATTTATTAATGATTGCTTACATATGGTCGACACTGTCACCTACTTATCATTTATGTTATATTAAATTTATGTTTAATGTTTATATACTTATGAATATAAAGTGACTATAATTTATCATGTTGTTTGTTTTAATAGAAAATGTCGAATCTGGAAAAACTTAAATTTACTCCTTTAGAATCAACTGGAAACAACTACATGCCATGGGTTATAAAAGTAAAAATGCATCTTAAATCAATGGGCATTCTTGAAGCCATAAATGAAAACAACACTTGTTCTGAAAAAGAACAAGCAATGGCATGTTGCTTTATTCATCAACATATTGATGAATGCTTACAAAATAATTATGTGACTGTAGAAGATCCCCATGTTTTATGGGAAGGTCTCAAAAGCAGATTCAATAATCAAAGAGAAATTTTACTTCTAGCTGCTATGGATCAATGGAGAACATTAAGGTTCCAAGACTTTAAGAAAGTAAATGAATACAGCTCAGCTCTGTATAATACAGTCTCACAACTTAAATTCTGTGGACATGAAATAAGTGATGCAGACATGTTGGAGAAAACTTTCTCCACAATGAATGCTGCCAACATCACAGTGCAAAGAAATTTGAGAATGCTAAAGTTCAACACATATCCTAAACTTAATTCCTATCTCTTGGTTGCAGAGCAAAATGATGAGCTATTAATGAAAAATCAGCAATCCCGTCCTACTGGTACACTTGCAATCCCTGAAGCAAATACTGCAAATAATTATAAACAAGGACAAGGATACGGGCAAGGTCGTGGTTATAATAACCATCGCCATCATCATGCCAAAAGCCATAACTATGGTAGAAACCATCCTTATGGTAATGGGAATGGGCGTGGACGTGGCCGTGGCCGTGGTCGTGGCCGTGGTGATCAAAGAAATAATAATCCACGAAAATATAAATATCAACCACAAAACAAGCCCACTAAACAAGATGTTGAAGAAAATTCTTCTAAAAATTCTGAAAAATCTTGCTACAGATGTGGTAGAATGGGCCACTGGGATAATACTTGCCGAACATCTAAACATCTTGTTAAGATGTATCAGGATTCGCTGAAAGATAAAGAAAAGGAAGTAAACTTTGTGGATAACGTCGATCCAACAGTCACTGAGAAACCATCTGATTTATATGAAGATTTCTTGAATGTTTAAGTTGTGTGTCTTTCGAAAAATAAACGATTTAATATCATCTGTCTTTGTCATTATGTTTGCTAAATGTTTCAGTACTATCTATTTGCGTGTAAAATATTGTGTAATATTAATGTACTCACTATTTATTTCTTATATATGAAGTTCAATATGAATTTTGCTGGAATACAACATCAATCAAGTGGTGGAGATCTCTGTATAGCAGAAAGTGGAACTACACACACTATACTTAAATCCGAGAAATATTTTATTGATCTAAAACCAACGGAAGGAACTATACATACAATATCAGGACCTGCTAACTTGATAAAAGGGATAGGAAAGGCAAATTTCATACTACCAAATGGTACAAAATTTTTAATAAATGATGCCTTATTTTCTCCCAAGTCAAGCAGAAATTTATTGAGTTTCTCCGACATATACCTTAACGGGTATGATTATCAGTCAGTGACAACAGAAAATGAGAAATATTTATGTATCACTGACAAGAGTCATGTGGTTGAAAAACTGCCAAGACTTAGTTCTGGATTACATTATACACATATAAATGTACCAGAAATACATATGGTAGTTAACGAAAAATATATTGATCCTGGTGTATTCAGTTTATGGCATAACAGATTAGGCCATCCAGGATCAACAATGATGAAAAGGATTATTGAATGTACTCATGGACATCCACTAAAGGATAGAAAAATCCATCATGATACAATGGTTCCATGTACATCTTGCTCTCTTGGAAAATTGATAACTAGACCCTCACCACTTAAGGTTGAGAAAGAATCACCAATGTTTCTTGAAAGAATTCAAGGTGATATATGTGGACCAATTCATCCACCATGTGGACCATTTAGATATTTCATGGTTCTAATAGACGCATCTAGCAGATGGTCTCATGTTTGTCTGTTATCAAGCCGTAATGTGGCATTTGCAAAATTTCTTGCCCAAATTATTAAATTGAGAGCTCATTTTCCTGATTACACCATTAAAAGGGTGAGACTTGATAATGCTGGTGAATTTACATCTCAAGCATTTAATGACTACTGCATGTCTATAGGAATTGTTGTTGAACATTTTGTTGCTCATGTGCATACACAAAATGGTTTAGCCGAGTCATTGATTAAACGTTTACAGTTAATCGCTAGACCATTGATAATGAGAACAAAACTCCCTGTATCTATATGGGATCATGCAATTTTACATGCTGCTGCATTGATTCGCATCAGACCAAGTGCAAGTCATAAATATTCCCCACTGCAACTTGCTTTTGGTCAAGAGCCAAATATTTCCCACCTTAGAACATTTGGTTGTGCAGTATATGTTCCAATTGCGCCACCACAGCGTACAAAAATGGGTCCTCAAAGGAGGTTGGGAATATATGTTGGATATGAAACATCTTCAATCATAAGGTATATTGAACCTATGATAGGTGATGTTTTTACAGCACGTTTTGCTGATTGTCATTTTAATGAAACATTGTTTCCTAGATTAGGGGGAGAAATAAAAAATAAAGAAAATGATGTTTCATGGTGTGAATCTCAATTAAAGTATCTTGATCCTCGCACAAAAGAATGCGAGATAGAAGTTCAAAAGATAATGCATATGCAAGAACTTGCAAATCAATTGCCTGATGCATTCACAGATACAAAAAGGGTGACTAAATCATATATACCAGCGGTTAATACTCCAGCTCGAGTTGAGATTCCAAATTGGAAAAATGATAATGTAGTCACTCAAGAATATATGCCACGTCTGAAACGTGGGAGACCAGTTGGTTCCAAAGATAAAAATCCTCGAAAAAGAAAATCAGCTGATAATAACGTAAAAGAAAGTGTTCAAGAAGAACCACAAATCAGTACTCCTACTGCAGAGGAGATTGATGATGTCAATACAGAAATTGCAATCAATTATGCATATTCGAAAATATTATGGAACCGAAATGAAATGATAAATCTTGATGAGAAATTTTCATTTAATATTGCATATGACATCATGAATAATGATGATGATCCAGAACCAACATCTATGGTTGAATGTCAAAATAGACATGATTGGACTCAATGGAAAGAAGCAATACGAGCTGAATTAGAATCACTCAATAAAAGAAAAGTTTTCGGATCCATCATTCTCACTCCTAAAGATGTGAAACCTGTAGGATACAGATGGATTTTTGTCCGAAAAAGAAATGAGAAAAATGAACTTACAAGGTATAAAGCTAGACTTGTAGCTCAAGGTTTTTCTCAAAGACCAGGAATTGATTATGAAGAAACTTATTCCCCTGTTATGGATGCAATTACTTTTAGGTACTTAATCAGCCTGGTAGTTTCTAAAAATTTAGAAATGCATCTCATGGATGTTGTGACTGAAAGGACCCGTCCTAATCCATCCGGACGAAGTCCATATCGATTATAAACGATTCACAACAGTTGATTACATCGCGAGGTACTTGACCTCTATATGATACATTTTACAAACATTGCATTCGTTTTTGAAAAGACAATCTTTCATTACATCGAAAGTTGACAACATGCATATCATTTTGTAATATATCTTACTATAATTGACTTAATAATAATCTTGATGAACTCAATGACTCGAATACAACGTCTTTTGAAATATGTCATGAATGACTCCAAGTAATATCTCTAAGATGAGCAAATGCACAGCGGAAGATTTCTTTCGTATCTGAGAATAAACATGCTTTAAAGTGTTAACCAAAAGGTTGGTGAGTTCATTAGTTTAACATAAATAATCATTTCATAATTTTAATAGACCACAAGATTTCATATTTCCATTTCTCATAAACATACGTCCCATGCATAGAGACAAAAATATCATTCATATGGATTGAACACCTGGTAACCGACATTAACAATATGCATATAAGAATATCCCCATCATTCCGGGATCCTCCTTCGGACATGATATAAATTTCGAAGTACCAAAGCATCCGGTACTTTGGATGGGGCTTGTTGGGCCCGATAGATCTATCTTTAGAGTTCGCGTCAATTAGGGTGTATGTTCCCTAATTCTTAGATTACCAGACTTAATAAAAAGGGGCATATTCGATTCGATAATCCAACCATAGAATGTAGTTTTGATTACTTGTGTCCATCTCGTAAAACAGTTATAAAAAAACAGCGCATGTATTCTCAGTCCCAAAAATATATATTGCAAAAGCATTTAAAAAGGGATTAATGAAACTCACCCATATAAATATTATAAAACAGTTAATAAAGCATTTGCATGTATTCGCAGTTCAAAATATATTTCAAAAGCATTTAATAAAGCAGTTGTAAAAATAGCGCATGTATTCTCAGTCCCAAAAATGTAAAGAGTAAAAGGGAATCAAATGAAACTCACAGTACTGTATTTTGTAGTAAAAATACATATGACGACATTGAATGACTGAACAATGCAGGGTGGCCTCGGATTCACGAACCTATATCATTTGTATATTTATTAATACATATAATCGTATTCAAATGAATATATATATAAATTTATTAATTATATTATTTTTATATTAATATCATATATTCTTAATTTGTATGTACATTCAAATAGTTGATATTTTTATAGTTCTATTAATATAATCATATACGTACTTGTTTAATAATATATTTAAAAATCGACAATTTGTTGTTTGTAAGTGTTTATATAAATAATTTTAATAGGTTTTTATGTATATAGTTACGTTAAGTTTGAATATAAGTGTAGTATATATAATGAATATATTTTATGTACACAATATTTATTTACCTAAAAATGATAGTTCTTGAGATTAATAAAGACAATATTAATAATCATATTATTTAGTATTAATACCTATTTTGATAATAATATTGTTAGTAATAACAATAATAATAGTAATTATAATTACAACTCGGGTTATATTAACGGTAATAATAGTAGTTGGTAACTACTACTAATAATAACGGTAATAACAATAATAAATATCATTCATAATACATATTAATAATAATTCATACTTAATAATAATAATATCCTAATCATAAAAAATG
This sequence comes from Rutidosis leptorrhynchoides, assembly GCF_046630445.1. NCBI lineage: Eukaryota > Viridiplantae > Streptophyta > Magnoliopsida > Asterales > Asteraceae > Rutidosis > Rutidosis leptorrhynchoides. The sequence continues at coordinate 346,359,929 of NC_092336.1, forward strand.
ATAACTAATACATATTTCAACACTATCATTAATAATAATTTTAATTGCATGTGATAATAATAATAACTATAACTAATGATACAAATAACAATAATAAAGGTAATAATTAGTAATAATAATAATAATAATAATAATAATAATAATAATCATAATAATAATCATAATAATAATAATAATAATAATAATAATAATAATAATAATAATAATAATAATAATAATAATAATAATAATAATAATAATTAAAAGGATTACTACCTTAATGGCTCAAAAAATAACCAACTGTCCAAGCCGGGATTCGAACCCGCGATCACCCGTTCCCATCCTCACCCTCTAACCGCTCTTCCAACACTGTCTTTCTGAATTATATGCTAAACTATATATTATAACACGTGTTTGTTTCTGTTTCAAATTCTTCTTCTTCTCTTCAGTTTTCAGAATCGTCTAACGATATTATCCATCAAAACATTTATTTCCAAACAAATTAGATTGTACATTTGAATCAGAAAATGACTTATAAATATAATTTTCAGTTAAGATAAATGAATAAAGAAAATCACAGCAGCTTGCTGTATCCGAAAAAGAAAGAAAAAAAATAAATAAAAACTTAAATTATGATTTTGAGATTAAGGAGCTTTGAGACCCTGAATTCTTCACGAAACATCTTCTAATCCTTCGTTAGAATGCACTAGGATCCCTAATTGAATAAGATTTGCAACAGAAAGATCAAATTCTTTCAAAGAAATCAGTTTGACTTTTATGATAACAAAACTTTGACTCCTAAATTCGAAAGTGTTATGAGGAATTGGAAGTTAATACTTTGCAGATAGTTTAAGTAAAAGATTTAGAACAAAACTACATTTATACTTTTTGAAATAGAAATCGAATTCTCTGTGATGCTAAAATAAATTTAAACAGGGGCCGACGGTTTAAAAAAAATTTTCTTTGATAAACTCAGATTTGATAATAGCTGTAATGGTTTAAATGGTTTATGATAATGAAAGTACCGAATGAATTAACCCATATTATTACCTAAATTGTTTGATTTAAGGTGTAAAGAGGTCGACCAGTGGTTGTTTCAGCAAGTAGCGAAAGAAAAAAAAAATATAAACAGATAAGAACCTTCAATCGAATTTGATATAATGGACAGTTGTAACTGATGATGGGTTAATTAATTTTCCTATAGCAGGTAGGAATCGTTTATTTTATGGCTCCAATTGTCAACAGACTAAATTAATAATAGAATAAGAAGACAGAAAGAAGAAAACAAAAAGATAAAAGCAGGTTTTGTAATCTTCCTCTAATTGGTACGATGGATATGGATGTTTAATGATTTCAGAGACAATAACAAAAATCGTTTACAGTAAGAAAGAGATATGAAACTGATTTCTTCAATGTATCTGTATAACTATCGCTGTATCTATATATTTTTTATATATATCCATAATCTGTACATATATCATAATATATATTTATATATATAACCGTATATATATATATATATATATATATATATATATATATATATATATATATATATGTCAGTAATCTCATATGTTATAATTTATCTTTTTTTTATATATATAATAGTATTAATATTACACTTAAATTTATAAATGAATATAATGGTAATAATACAATAATAATAATAAATAAATATAAATATTTTTAATAATAATACCTTTAATACAATTAATAAAAATAAAAATAATCATAAAAAGTATAATGATAATTGCTACTAATAATGCTATTAATGATATTAATAATAATAATAATATTTATATTAATAATAATAATAATATAAGTTGTTTTTCAATAAAAAAAAATAGTTGTAATAATTTTTAATAATAATATCTGATAACAATATAACTCATATTAAATAAAAATTAAAATTTACTACTAGTTATAATAATACTGTTATTAGCAATGATAATGATATTACTAATAATGTAACAAATCAAATGTATCAAATTTTATATATCTATATATTAAATCAATAAAATCCATAATATTGATATTATTATTGATATTTATTTTAATGAATAATAATGGAAGTAATGATAACTACATTAACATAATATCCATATTTTATTTTGTAGTCACATTTATTTATATGGCATTAATTATTTACATAATATATTATATATATTTAATATTTATTCATTTTAACAATGTACATATAGTTCTAATTTTGTATAGATATATATATTTTCCAACTACTATAATTATAATTATGTTTTTAAATATTAAATTTTATTACATAGATAACTATGTTGATTATATATATTGAAACAACGAACTCACAGTATAGCATTATTCATTTAATACTTTGTTATTGCTGACGACTTATGTTCGAAATCATCTATCTTCAATATGCTCTATGTTTTAATAACGAGTTTTATTTACTTGAAGTTATTTTCCATAATAACGAAATCTCATGGTAGTTCATTAATATAATTATTTATATATACATTTCTATTGTTCGTGAATCGTCGGATATGGTCGAAGGTAAATTGAATATATGAACATAGTTCCAAAATTTTCAAGACTCAATATTATAGACCTTGTTTATCATGTAGAATTCATATAAGGGTTAAAGTTTAAATTTGGTCGAAAATTCCCGGGTCATCACAGTACCTACCTGTTAAAGAAATTTCGTCCCGAAATTTGAGTGAGGTCGTCATGGCTAACAATAAATATGTTTCCCTGACGATTATGAGATTGTAAATAGAGTTTTATCATCATTGAGTAATGTGGATAAGGTAATTCGATTACTCGAGGAGTACGAGTGAAGCTATCACTAAATAGTGAAATGAGAAAGGCATGGTTCATCATAACTTTTGACTAGTCATGGTTGAATTTAAAAAAAAATAAGGCGCATCTTAACTTTTGACGTTGTCTTGGTTGAATTCCAGAATTCAAGGGATTTGAAGAAAATCTTCAAAATTTAAAAGATCTGATTCTTCGTTGAATAAGGTAATTAAGATCTCTATAATTTGAAATGTCCCGTTCTTATTGATTAAAAACGTTCCATATTAATTGATTTCGTTGCGAGGTTTTGACCTCTATATGAGACGTTTTTCAAAGACTGCATTCATTTTTAAACAAACCATAACCTTTATTTCATCAATAAAGGTTTAAAAAGCTTTACGTAGATTATCAAATAATGATAATCTAATATATCCTGTTTACACACGACCATTACATAATGGTTTACAATACAAATATGTTACAACAAAATAAGTTTCTTGAATGCAGTTTTTACACAATATCATACAAGCATGGACTCCAAATCTTGTCCTTATTTAAGTATGCGACAGCGGAAGCTCTTAATAATCACCTGAGAATAAACATGCTTAAAACGTCAACAAAAATGTTGGTGAGTTATAGGTTTAACCTATATATATCAAATCGTAACAATAGACCACAAGATTTCATATTTCAATACACATCCCATACATAGAGATAAAAATCATTCATATGGTGAACACCTGGTAACCGACAATAACAAGATGCATATATAAGAATATCCCCATCATTCCGGGACACCCTTCGGATATGATATAAATTTCGAAGTACTAAAGCATCCGGTACTTTGGATGGGGTTTGTTAGGCCCAATAGATCTATCTTTAGGATTCGCGTCAATTAGGGTGTCTGTTCCCTAATTCTTAGATTACCAGACTTAATAAAAAGGGGCATATTCGATTTCGATAATTCAACCATAGAATGTAGTTTCACGTACTTGTGTCTATTTTGTAAATCATTTATAAAACCTGCATGTATTCTCATCCCAAAAATATTAGATTTTAAAAGTGGGACTATAACTCACTTTCACAGATTTTTACTTCGTCGGGAAGTAAGACTTGGCCACTGGTTGATTCACGAACCTATAACAATATATACATATATATCAAAGTATGTTCAAAATATATTTACAACACTTTTAATATATTTTGATGTTTTAAGTTTATTAAGTCAGCTGTCCTCGTTAGTAACCTACAACTAGTTGTCCACAGTTAGATGTACAGAAATAAATCGATAAATATTATCTTGAATCAATCCACGACCCAGTGTATACGTATCTCAGTATTGATCACAACTCAAACTATATATATTTTGGAATCAACCTCAACCCTGTATAGCTAACTCCAACATTCACATATAGAGTGTCTATGGTTGTTCCGAAATATATATAGATGTGTCGACATGATAGGTCGAAACATTGTATACGTGTCTATGGTATCTCAAGATTACATAATATATAATACAAGTTGATTAAGTTATGGTTGGAATAGATTTGTTACCAATTTTCACGTAGCTAAAATGAGAAAAATTATCCAATCTTGTTTTACCCATAACTTCTTCATTTTAAATCCGTTTTGAGTGAATCAAATTGCTATGGTTTCATATTGAACTCTATTTTATGAATCTAAACAAAAAAAGTATAGGTTTCTAGTCGGAAAAATAAGTTACAAGTCATTTTTGTAAAGGTAGTCATTTCAGTCGAAAGAACGACGTCTAGATGACCATTTTAGAAAACATACTTCCACTTTGAGTTTAACCATAATTTTTGGATATAGTTTCATGTTCATAATAAAAATCATTTTCTCAGAATAACAACTTTTAAATCAAAGTTTATCATAGTTTTTAATTAACTAACCCAAAACAGCCCGCGGTGTTACTACGACGGCGTAAATCCGGTTTTACGGTGTTTTTCGTGTTTCCAGGTTTTAAATCATTAAGTTAGCATATCATATAGATATAGAACATGTGTTTAGTTGATTTTAAAAGTCAAGTTAGAAGGATTAACTTTTGTTTGCGAACAAGTTTAGAATTAACTAAACTATGTTCTAGTGATTACAAGTTTAAACCTTCGAATAAGATAGCTTTATATGTATGAATCGAATGATGTTATGAACATCATTACTACCTTAAGTTCCTTGGATGAACCTACTGGAAAAGAGAAAAATGGATCTAGCTTCAATGGATCCTTGGATGGCTCAAAGTTCTTGAAGCAAAATCATGACACGAAAACAAGTTCAAGTAAGATCATCACTTGAAATAAGATTGTTATAGTTATAGAAATTGAACCAAAGTTTGAATATGATTATTACCTTATATTAGAATGATAACCTACTGTAAGAAACAAAGATTTCTTGAGGTTGGATGATCACCTTACAAGATTGGAAGTGAGCTAGCAAACTTGAAAGTATTCTTGATTTTATGAAACTAGAACTTTTGGAATTTATGAAGAACACTTAGAACTTGAAGATAGAACTTGAGAGAGTTCAATTAGATGAAGAAAATTGAAGAATGAAAGTGTTTGTAGGTGTTTTTGGTCGTTGGTGTATGGATTAGATATAAAGGATATGTAATTTTGTTTTCATGTAAATAAGTCATGAATGATTACTCATATTTTTGTAATCTTATGAGATATTTCATGCTAGTTGCCAAATGATGGTTCCCACATGTGTTAGGTGACTCACATGGGCTGCTAATAGCTGATCATTGGAGTGTATATACCAATAGTACATACATCTAAAAGCTGTGTATTGTACGAGTACGAATACGGGTGCATACGAGTAGAATTGTTGATGAAACTGAACGAGAATGTAATTGTAAGCATTTTTGTTAAGTAGAAGTATTTTGATAAGTGTATTGAAGTCTTTCAAAAGTGTATAAATACATATTAAAACACTACATGTATATACATTTTAACTGAGTCGTTAAGTCATCGTTAGTCGTTACATGTAAGTGTTGTTTTGAAACCTTTAGGTTAACGATCTTGTTAAATGTTGTTAACCCAATGTTTATAATAACAAAAGAGATTTTAAATTATTATATTATCATGATATTATGATGTACGAATATCTCTTAATATGATATATATACATTAAATGTCGTTACAACGATAAACGTTACATATATGTCTCGTTTCAAAATCATTAAGTTAGTAGTCTTGTTTTTACATATGTAGTTCATTGTTAATATAATTAATGATAAGTTTACTTATCATAATATCATGTTAACTATATATATAACCATATATATGTCATCATATAGTTTTTTTACAAGTTTTAACGTTCGTGAATCACCGGTCAACTTGGGTGGTCAATTGTCTATATGAAACCTATTTCAATTAATCAAGTCTTAACAAGTTTGATTGCTTAACATGTTGGAAACATTTAATCATGTAAACATCAATCTCAATTAATATATATAAACATGGAAAAGTTCGGGTCACTACAGTACCTACCCGTTAAATAAATTTCGTCCCGAAATTTTAAGCTGTTGAAGGTGTTGACGAATCTTCTGGAAATAGATGTGGGTATTTCTTCTTCATCTGATCTTCACGCTCCCAGGTGAACTCGGGTCCTCTACGAGCATTCCATCGAACCTTAACAATTGGTATCTTGTTTTGCTTAAGTCTTTTAACCTCACGATCCATTATTTCGACGGGTTCTTCGATGAATTGGAGTTTTTCGTTGATTTGGATTTCATCTAACGGAATAGTGAGATCTTCTTTAGCAAAACATTTCTTCAAATTCGAGACGTGGAAAGTGTTATGTACAGCCGCGAGTTGTTGAGGTAACTCAAGTCGGTAAGCTACTGGTCCGACACGATCAATAATCTTGAATGGTCCAATATACCTTGGATTTAATTTCCCTCGTTTACCAAATCGAACAACGCCTTTCCAAGGTGAAACTTTAAGCATGACCATCTCTCCAATTTCAAATTCTATATCTTTTCTTTTAATGTCAGCGTAGCTCTTTTGTCGACTTTGGGCGGTTTTCAACCGTTGTTGAATTTGGATGATCTTCTCGGTAGTTTCTTGTATAATCTCTGGACCCGTAATCTGTCTATCCCCCACCTCACTCCAACAAATCGGAGACCTGCACTTTCTACCATAAAGTGCTTCAAACGGCGCCATCTCAATGCTTGAATGGTAGCTGTTGTTGTAGGAAAATTCTGCTAACGGTAGATGTCGATCCCAACTGTTTCCGAAATCAATAACACATGCTCGTAGCATGTCTTCAAGCGTTTGTATCGTCCTTTCGCTCTGCCCATCAGTTTGTGGATGATAGGCAGTACTCATGTCTAGACGAGTTCCTAATGCTTGCTGTAATGTCTGCCAGAATCTTGAAATAAATCTGCCATCCCTATCAGAGATAATAGAGATTGGTATTCCATGTCTGGAGACGACTTCCTTCAAATACAGTCGTGCTAACTTCTCCATCTTGTCATCTTCTCTTATTGGTAGGAAGTGTGCTGATTTGGTGAGACGATCAACTATTACCCAAATAGTATCAAAACCACTTGCAGTCCTTGGCAATTTAGTGATGAAATCCATGGTAATGTTTTCCCATTTCCATTCCGGGATTTCGGGTTGTTGAAGTAGACCTGATGGTTTCTGATGCTCAGCTTTGACCTTAGAACACGTCAAACATTCTCCTACGTATTTAGCAACATCGGCTTTCATACCCGGCCACCAAAAATGTTTCTTGAGATCCTTGTACATCTTCCCCGTTCCAGGATGTATTGAGTATCTGGTTTTATGAGCTTCTCTAAGTACCATTTCTCTCATATCTCCAAATTTTGGTACCCAAATCCTTTCAGCCCTATACCGGGTTCCGTCTTCCCGAATATTAAGATGTTTCTCCGATCCTTTGGGTATTTCATCCTTTAAATTTCCCTCTTTTAAAACTCCTTGTTGCGCCTCCTTTATTTGAGTAGTAATGTTATTATGAATCATTATATTCATAGATTTTACTCGAATGGGTTCTCTATCCTTCCTGCTCAAGGCATCGGCTACCACATTTGCCTTCCCCGGGTGGTAACGAATCTCAAAATCGTAATCATTCAATAATTCAATCCACCTACGCTGCCTCATATTCAGTTGTTTCTGATTAAATATGTGTTGAAGACTTTTGTGGTCGGTATATATAATACTTTTGACCCCATATAAGTAGTGCCTCCAAGTCTTTAATGCAAAAACAACCGCGCCTAATTCCAAATCATGCGTCGTATAATTTTGTTCGTGAATCTTCAATTGTCTAGACGCATAAGCAATCACCTTCGTTCGTTGCATTAATACACAACCGAGACCTTGCTTTGATGCGTCACAATAAATCACAAAATCATCATTCCCTTCAGGCAATGACAATATAGGTGCCGTAGTTAGCTTTTTCTTCAATAACTGAAACGCTTTCTCTTGTTCATCATTCCATTCAAATTTCTTCCCTTTATGCGTTAATGCAGTCAAGGGTTTTGCTATTCTGGAAAAGTCTTGGATGAACCTTCTGTAGTAACCAGCTAGTCCTAAAAACTGGCGTATGTGTTTCGGAGTTTTCGGGGTTTCCCACTTTTCAACAGTTTCTATCTTTGCCGGATCCACCTTAATACCTTCTTTGTTCACTATGTGACCGAGGAATTGAACTTCTTCCAACCAAAATGCACACTTTGAAAACTTAGCGTACAATTCTTCCTTCCTCAATACTTCTAACACTTTTCTCAAATGTTCACCGTGTTCTTGGTCATTCTTTGAGTAAATAAGTATGTCATCAATGAAAACAATGACAAACTTGTCAAGGTATGGTCCACACACTCGGTTCATAAGGTCCATGAACACAGCTGGTGCATTAGTTAAACCAAACGGCATGACCATAAACTCGTAATGACCGTAACGTGTTCTGAAAGCAGTCTTTGGAATATCATCTTCTTTCACCCGCATTTGATGATACCCGGAACGTAAGTCAATCTTTGAATAAACAGACGAGCCTTGTAGTTGATCAAATAAGTCGTCGATTCTCGGTAGTGGGTAGCGGTTCTTGATGGTAAGTTTGTTCAACTCTCGGTAGTCGATACACAACCTGAATGTACCATCTTTCTTCTTGACAAACAAAACAGGAGCTCCCCACGGTGATGTGCTTGGTCGAATGAAACCACGCTCTAAAAGTTCTTGTAATTGGCTTTGCAGTTCTTTCATCTCGCTGGGTGCGAGTCTGTAAGGAGCACGAGCTATTGGTGCAGCTCCTGGTACAAGATCTATTTGAAATTCAACGGATCGATGTGGGGGTAATCCCGGTAATTCTTTCGGAAATACATCGGGAAATTCTTTTGCAATGGGAACATCATTGATGCTCTTTTCTTCAGTTTGTACTTTCTCGACGTGTGCTAGAACAGCATAGCAACCTTTTCTTATTAGTTTTTGTGCCTTCAAATTACTAATAAGATGTAGCTTCGTGTTGCCCTTTTCTCCGTACACCATTAAGGGTTTTCCTTTTTCTCGTATAATGCGAATTGCATTTTTGTAACAAACGATCTCCGCTTTCACTTCTTTCAACCAGTCCATACCGATTATCACATCAAAACTCCCTAACTCTTCTGGTATCAAATCAATCTTAAATGTTTCGCTAACCAGTTTAATTTCTCGATTCCGACATATATTATCTGCTGAAATTAATTTACCATTTGCTAATTCGAGTAAAAATTTACTATCCAAAGGCGTCAATGGACAACTTAATTTAGCACAAAAATCTCTACTCATATAGCTTCTATCCGCACCCGAATCAAATAAAACGTAAGCAGATTTATTGTCAATAAGAAACGTACCCGTAACAAGCTCCGGGTCTTCCTGTGCCTCTACCGCATTAATATTGAAAACTCTTCCACGGCCTTGTCCATTCGTGTTCTCCTGGTTCGGGCAATTTCTAATAATGTGGCCTGGTTTTCCACATTTATAACAAACTACATTGGCATAACTTGCTCCGACACTACTTGCTCCGCCATTACTCGTTCCGACACCATTTGTTCCTTTCGTTCTATTAACCCCTGGTCCGTAGACCTCACACTTCGCCGCGCTATGACCATTTCTTTTACACTTGTTGCAAAATTTGGTGCAGAACCCCGAGTGATTCTTTTCACACCTTTGGCATAGTTGCTTCTGATTGTTGTTGTTGTTGCGGTTATTATTGTTGTTGGGATGATTGTTGTAGTTGCTGTTGTTGTTGTTGTTGTTGTTGTTGTTGTTGGGCCGTTTGTTGTAGTTGCGATTGATGTTGCGATTGTTGGGATAATTGTTGCGATTATTGTTGTAATTGCTGTTGTTGTTGTATTGGTGATTCTTATCACCGTTTTCCTCCCACTTTCTTTTGACTTGCTTCACATTGGCCTCTTCAGCAGTCTGTTCTTTAATTCTTTCTTCAATCTGGTTCACTAGTTTGTGAGCCATTCTACATGCCTGTTGTATGGAGGCGGGCTCGTGTGAACTTATATCTTCTTGGATTCTTTCCGGTAATCCTTTCACAAACGCGTCGATCTTCTCTTCCTCATCTTCGAATGCTCCCGGACACAATAGGCACAATTCTGTGAATCGTCTTTCGTACGTGGTAATATCAAATCCTTGGGTTCGTAACCCTCTAAGTTCTGTCTTGAGCTTATTGACCTCGGTTCTGGGACGGTACTTCTCGTTCATCAAGTGCTTGAATGCTGACCACGGTAGTGCGTACGCATCATCTTGTCCCACTTGCTCTAGATAGGTATTCCACCATGTTAACGCAGAACCTGTGAAGGTATGCGTAGCGTACTTCACTTTGTCCTCTTCAGTACACTTACTTATGGCAAACACCGATTCAACCTTCTCGGTCCACCGTTTCAATCCGATCGGTCCTTCGGTTCCATCAAATTCCAAAGGTTTGCAGGCAGTGAATTCTTTGTAGGTGCATCCTACACGATTTCCTGTACTGCTAGATCCAAGGTTATTGTTGGTATGTAGCGCAGCCTGTACTGCGGCTATGTTTGAAGCTAGAAAAGTACGGAATTCCTCTTCATTCATATTCATGGTGTGTCGAGTAGTCGGTGCCATTTCCTTCAAAATAGTTAAATGGAACAAGTTAATCATACAGAATATTAAGAGTAGTTAATAGTATTTCGTAGCATAATATGAACTCATTTATAAAAGCTTTTTCTTCATATTAGCGTTTTATAAGTTTAAATTCGGGTAGTACCTACCCGTTAAGTTCATACTTAGTAGCTAATATACAATTCAACTACTACAATTCTATATGAAAAACTGATTATAATAATATTTCGCGTTCAAACTTTTATACAATATTTTACAAACTTACAATACCGCTTATTTTACATAAAGCATGAAATATAGCACACAATAACTTTGATACAAGATAGTTGTGAAGACAATTCTAGCTAGTACACAAGTCGTTCAGCAAAGGCAATAAATACACGTAATTCATACGTCCAGAAACAAGTCATGCATTCTGGTTTTACTAGGACTACTTCCCATCCTTGGTCTTGTGCAACATAACCGTTATGGCCGTTGATAAGACAGCGTGTTGTAACGTCATCAAAGGGACGAGGGTTACGTAATGTCCAACAGTCCCGTAATAATCTAAAAACCTCATTTCTTACCCCAATTACCGACTCCGTCACTTGTGGAAACGTTTTGTTTAATAGTTGTAGCCCGATGTTCTTGTTCTCACTTTGGTGAGAAGCGAACATTACTAATCCGTAAGCATAACATGCTTCTTTATGTTGCATGTTAGCCGCTTTTTCTAAATCACGAAGTCCAATATTCGGATATATTGAGTCAAAATAATTTCTTAACCCGTTGCGTAAAATAGCATTTGGGTTCCCCGCAATATATGCGTCAAAGTAAACACATCGTAACTTATGGGTTTCCCAATGTGATATCCCCCATCTTTCAAACGAAAGTCTCTTATAAACCAAGACATTCTTGGAACGTTCTTCGAATGTCTTACAAACTGATCTCGCCTTAAATAGTTGTGCCGAAGAATTCTGGCCGACTCTAGACAAGATTTCATCAATCATGTCTCCGGGTAGGTCTCTTAAAATATTGGGTTGTCTATCCATTTTGTATTTTTAAACTGTAAAATAGACAAGAGTTAGATTCATAAAAAAAAATACTTATTAATACAAGCAATTTTTACATATATCATAAAGCATAAGAACACTATATTCCATATATTACACCACACGAATACAACTATCTTATTCCGACTCGCTCGTTTCTTCTTCTTCGGTTTTGGTTCGTTTTGCCAAGTTTCTAGGGATATATGATGTTCCCCTAATACGAACCGTCGTTGTCCACATTGGTTTAGAAAAACCTGGTGGTTTAGAGGTTCCCGGGTCATTGTTACAACTTAAGGACTTCGGGGGTTGACGATACATATAAAGTTCATCGGGGTTGGAATTAGATTTCTCTATTTTTATGCCCTTTCCCTTATTATTTTCTTTTGCCTTTTTAAATTCAGTTGGGGTAATTTCTATAACATCATCGGAATTCTCGTCGGAATCCGATTCATCGGAGAATTGGTAATCCTCCCAATATTTTGCTTCCTTGGCGGAAACACCATTGACCATAATTAACTTTGGTCGGTTGGTTGAGGATTTTCTTTTACTTAACCGTTTTATTAATTCCCCCACCGGTTCTATTTCTTCATCCGGTTCCGATTCTTCTTCCGGTTCCGATTCTTCTTCCGGTTCCGACTCTTCTTCCGGTTCCTCTTCGGGAACTTGTGAATCAGTCCACAAATTATTCCAATTTACATTTGACTCTTCATTATTATTAGGTGAGTCAATGGGACTTGTTCTAGAGGTAGACATCTATCACATAAATCAAACACGTTAAGAGATTAATATATCACATAATATTCATATGTTAAAAATATATAGTTTCCAACAAAAATGTTAAGCAATCATTTTTAAAGAAAACACGGTCGAAGTCCAGACTCACTAATGCATCCTAACAAACTCGATAAGACACACTAATGCAAATTTTCTGGTTCTCTAAGACCAACGCTCGGATACCAACTGAAATGTCCCGTTCTTATTGATTAAAAACGTTCCATATTAATTGATTTCGTTGCGAGGTTTTGACCTCTATATGAGACGTTTTTCAAAGACTGCATTCATTTTTAAACAAACCATAACCTTTATTTCATCAATAAAGGTTTAAAAAGCTTTACGTAGATTATCAAATAATGATAATCTAATATATCCTGTTTACACACGACCATTACATAATGGTTTACAATACAAATATGTTACAACAAAATAAGTTTCTTGAATGCAGTTTTTACACAATATCATACAAGCATGGACTCCAAATCTTGTCCTTATTTAAGTATGCGACAGCGGAAGCTCTTAATAATCACCTGAGAATAAACATGCTTAAAACGTCAACAAAAATGTTGGTGAGTTATAGGTTTAACCTATATATATCAAATCGTAACAATAGACCACAAGATTTCATATTTCAATACACATCCCATACATAGAGATAAAAATCATTCATATGGTGAACACCTGGTAACCGACAATAACAAGATGCATATATAAGAATATCCCCATCATTCCGGGACACCCTTCGGATATGATATAAATTTCGAAGTACTAAAGCATCCGGTACTTTGGATGGGGTTTGTTAGGCCCAATAGATCTATCTTTAGGATTCGCGTCAATTAGGGTGTCTGTTCCCTAATTCTTAGATTACCAGACTTAATAAAAAGGGGCATATTCGATTTCGATAATTCAACCATAGAATGTAGTTTCACGTACTTGTGTCTATTTTGTAAATCATTTATAAAACCTGCATGTATTCTCATCCCAAAAATATTAGATTTTAAAAGTGGGACTATAACTCACTTTCACAGATTTTTACTTCGTCGGGAAGTAAGACTTGGCCACTGGTTGATTCACGAACCTATAACAATATATACATATATATCAAAGTATGTTCAAAATATATTTACAACACTTTTAATATATTTTGATGTTTTAAGTTTATTAAGTCAGCTGTCCTCGTTAGTAACCTACAACTAGTTGTCCACAGTTAGATGTACAGAAATAAATCGATAAATATTATCTTGAATCAATCCACGACCCAGTGTATACGTATCTCAGTATTGATCACAACTCAAACTATATATATTTTGGAATCAACCTCAACCCTGTATAGCTAACTCCAACATTCACATATAGAGTGTCTATGGTTGTTCCGAAATATATATAGATGTGTCGACATGATAGGTCGAAACATTGTATACGTGTCTATGGTATCTCAAGATTACATAATATATAATACAAGTTGATTAAGTTATGGTTGGAATAGATTTGTTACCAATTTTCACGTAGCTAAAATGAGAAAAATTATCCAATCTTGTTTTACCCATAACTTCTTCATTTTAAATCCGTTTTGAGTGAATCAAATTGCTATGGTTTCATATTGAACTCTATTTTATGAATCTAAACAAAAAAAGTATAGGTTTCTAGTCGGAAAAATAAGTTACAAGTCGTTTTTGTAAAGGTAGTCATTTCAGTCGAAAGAACGACGTCTAGATGACCATTTTAGAAAACATACTTCCACTTTGAGTTTAACCATAATTTTTGGATATAGTTTCATGTTCATAATAAAAATCATTTTCTCAGAATAACAACTTTTAAATCAAAGTTTATCATAGTTTTTAATTAACTAACCCAAAACAGCCCGCGGTGTTACTACGACGGCGTAAATCCGGTTTTACGGTGTTTTTCGTGTTTCCAGGTTTTAAATCATTAAGTTAGCATATCATATAGATATAGAACATGTGTTTAGTTGATTTTAAAAGTCAAGTTAGAAGGATTAACTTTTGTTTGCGAACAAGTTTAGAATTAACTAAACTATGTTCTAGTGATTACAAGTTTAAACCTTCGAATAAGATAGCTTTATATGTATGAATCGAATGATGTTATGAACATCATTACTACCTTAAGTTCCTTGGATGAACCTACTGGAAAAGAGAAAAATGGATCTAGCTTCAATGGATCCTTGGATGGCTCAAAGTTCTTGAAGCAAAATCATGACACGAAAACAAGTTCAAGTAAGATCATCACTTGAAATAAGATTGTTATAGTTATAGAAATTGAACCAAAGTTTGAATATGATTATTACCTTATATTAGAATGATAACCTACTGTAAGAAACAAAGATTTCTTGAGGTTGGATGATCACCTTACAAGATTGGAAGTGAGCTAGCAAACTTGAAAGTATTCTTGATTTTATGAAACTAGAACTTTTGGAATTTATGAAGAACACTTAGAACTTGAAGATAGAACTTGAGAGAGTTCAATTAGATGAAGAAAATTGAAGAATGAAAGTGTTTGTAGGTGTTTTTGGTCGTTGGTGTATGGATTAGATATAAAGGATATGTAATTTTGTTTTCATGTAAATAAGTCATGAATGATTACTCATATTTTTGTAATCTTATGAGATATTTCATGCTAGTTGCCAAATGATGGTTCCCACATGTGTTAGGTGACTCACATGGGCTGCTAATAGCTGATCATTGGAGTGTATATACCAATAGTACATACATCTAAAAGCTGTGTATTGTACGAGTACGAATACGGGTGCATACGAGTAGAATTGTTGATGAAACTGAACGAGAATGTAATTGTAAGCATTTTTGTTAAGTAGAAGTATTTTGATAAGTGTATTGAAGTCTTTCAAAAGTGTATAAATACATATTAAAACACTACATGTATATACATTTTAACTGAGTCGTTAAGTCATCGTTAGTCGTTACATGTAAGTGTTGTTTTGAAACCTTTAGGTTAACGATCTTGTTAAATGTTGTTAACCCAATGTTTATAATAACAAAAGAGATTTTAAATTATTATATTATCATGATATTATGATGTACGAATATCTCTTAATATGATATATATATACATTAAATGTCGTTACAACGATAAACGTTACATATATGTCTCGTTTCAAAATCATTAAGTTAGTAGTCTTGTTTTTACATATGTAGTTCATTGTTAATATAATTAATGATATGTTTACTTATCATAATATCATGTTAACTATATATATAACCATATATATGTCATCATATAGTTTTTTTACAAGTTTTAACGTTCGTGAATCACCGGTCAACTTGGGTGGTCAATTGTCTATATGAAACCTATTTCAATTAATCAAGTCTTAACAAGTTTGATTGCTTAACATGTTGGAAACATTTAATCATGTAAACATCAATCTCAATTAATATATATAAACATGGAAAAGTTCGGGTCACTACATAATTAAATACAATGATCTGCTTCGATTACTCTGTCTGATATTTCCATTATAAATTAAACTCTTCGTCTCATTATTCTCACCATTCCTATACTTTCTTTCTTAGTTCATACATCAGAAAAAAAAAATTGTGAAAATGCATAATCCAGTTCTGATCCTTGTCCTTATCCTTACTTTTGCAACAATCATTCTCCTTTTCCAACTTCCACCAGAGGACTCTGTTTACTTCTACTTTGCTCTTGGGGTTATAGTGCTTTTAGTTCTCCCGTATCTTTATGTTGCGATAAACATTGATATACACGGTTTGTAATTTATGCGTTGTTATCGGGCTTTATATCTTTCCTTATATTTCAATGCCCCCCTTTCTATTTCCTATAATCATTGTCATCCACAGCTAATACTCCCTCCTATTTGCTGCGATTTATACTCCAATTTCTATTTCAGAGCTTTGTCCCTTCGTTTCTTCTTCTGGCGATTTGGTATCTCTTGTAATGGTCCAGAATTCGCAGATATAAGTTTCAGAATGAATATTATTAATGTTCTAAATAAGAAGGAACGTAATAGCAAGATTTGATTTGTCAAATTACCAGATTCACTGAGAATAGAACTATCAAGAATATACTTTCTTGATATGTTCGGAGGTGAAGTAGAATGAACGAGTCGTGTAACATGGCACATGATGACGTTATGATCTGTGAATCATCACATTCCATTAGAAACTCAGCATGACTTACTGTAATATAATCACGTTGATCAAGTGTCATTATATTATACTAACTCATGCATCAATTCCCAACACTACTTCAAAAACATTCATAATTTAAACTCGAATTTTAAAGAATTTTAGAAACTAAAGTAGTTTCCTTTATAATGTAATACAGATAGCACGAAGAGATAAATAATTTCGGACGAGAATATTTATGAAAATATCTTCAGAAATATCGAAAATATTTATGATGATACTTTGGAATTTCTAAGTTCGATGGTTGATGGAGAAAGATTTTCCGCAAGATTTTAACATGACTTCGGAGCAAGAGATTCTCTAAAGATTTCAATGGATCTAGATTTATCTGGGTTCTATGAATTTAGGGTATGTTACTTGTATTTCTCCTTGGTTTCCTTTATGGTTAGCTCAATCCGTTTTTCAGTTCCAACTTTTCTGAGCTTTTTCAACATACTATTCTTTATTATTAATCTTTCGATGATTAAGGTCGTTTACGGTTGTCTATGGTTTCTGCTGCTTCATTCAGCTTTTTCAACATTCAGAGTATTGATTTGTGACTGAGTGCTTTTCAAAATTTCAGAATGAGAGATCATAATTCTAAGAGATAAATGTCATACATATAACTGTTGATGTAGATATGCTGTGAGTTTTCAAGGTACTGATTGCTGATTCCCGGTAGTTGTTATGGCAGTTCTCGTTACAAGATGCGGATGAGTATATGATAGGGTTTCGATGAATAAATATAATGATTTATCGGAGAGATTTAAACCAAGAAGCAATGAGGTTGCTGGTACGTCTGCTGGTAATATGGTAAAATATGAAAGGTTTCCCGGTAATAATAAAAGAGTACGTATATATATATCAAGGTTATAATAAGGTTGTTTTGAACGGAAAGTCGAAGTTGATTTGGTGGAGCTGTGACAAAATTGGCTAATTTGGAAAAAAAATTGCAAAGTTATTTTTGCTAATAAATGCCAAAGGATCTGACGCGGCTACGTGTTAAACTTTTACTCAGTTGCCGAGAGTTTCTCAGGTGCATAACTATATGCATAAATTTTTCCTTCCGTAGATGAAGTGCGGTTGATTCATCCTATCGATTGAGGTGTTTTCAAGAATCATGAAAGGTTTGAACGCAGATTGTAATCGTCAAGATACAAATGAGGTTTAAGATGAAATCAAGTGACAAACTTGAAGAATTGTTTAGTTTCATATGTTATAATCAATATTTTAATTCATTTTAATTTATCCAATATTATTAGTCCACAGTCGATAGTCCACTGTTAACAGTCTAATAATTCATATACAGTTTAATATATAATATTCAAATTAATTAATACGTGTCGTGACCCGTATATGTCTCAGACTCGATCACAACTCAAAGTATATATATTATTGTAGAATCAACCTCAACCCTGTATAGAGAACTCGATCATTACTGCATATAGAGTGTCTATGGTGATTCCAAATAATATATATAGATGTGTCGATATGATATGTCAAAACCTTGTATACGTGTCCCGATATTTAAAATGCGTAAAATAAATAACAGAAAATAAATGACGATAAATAAAGTGCGTAAAGTAAATAACAGAAATTAAATGACGGTAAATAAAATTGAGAGAATGTAAATTGTGATAAATAAACTGCGATAAATAAATTGCGATAATTAAATGGTAATACGGAATTAACCGTTAGCTAGAAACAGTTAGCTAGGATTTTGTTAGCGTGGATTCTTAATAGAATTTCATATTATTAATTAATCTGTTTCTAATCAATTTTTATTGTGTCCATTATTTCTTCATTATGCCACTTGTTGGATTCTGATAGGTCAAAATTCAAATATGTAATTGGATGAATATGGTTATTCTGTGGTGAACGAATTTGTATATCGGTGGATGTA
Organism: Rutidosis leptorrhynchoides; assembly: GCF_046630445.1. Lineage (NCBI taxonomy): Eukaryota > Viridiplantae > Streptophyta > Magnoliopsida > Asterales > Asteraceae > Rutidosis > Rutidosis leptorrhynchoides. The sequence continues at coordinate 346,378,653 of NC_092336.1, forward strand.
AGTAGGATAGTATATGACTGTTGAAACAGATTCGAAGAATGTACAATGTAACTTATTAATGTGAAATTTAAATAGTCCTCGGGTATTACCTACCCGTTAAAATATTTTACCATTAACAGTTTGTACAAGAGAATTTTTAATTACAATCTTTATGAAAACATATATACATATATATTTTCTTCAGATGTATTCATGGATTTAATGAGTTAATATAATATTAAACTCATTTGCTTTTCGGTTGGATCTAGAATAAATAATCTTTAAAACTTTAGAGATTACATATTCGACATGTCGAACGAAGATCATACTCAAAGTACAGATGATGATATTGAAGCATGGATTGTTGATGGTACTGGTGCTGTTATTGATTGTACTGTTGTTGCCGGTGATGTTGCTAAAGCTGGTACATTTTGTACCATATTCTCCGAATTGATTATTCGAGCGCGAAGTTTGTTGACTTATTACTCCAGGATGATTGTCGGTCGAAACGATCGGATGAATAAGGTTCAGAATTGTGGATAAAATATAATCTTGTCGAGTTACCCTGGAAATGAGACTGAAAGTGGTGTCTCGAACAGGTTCGCCGGTAAACGCTTCAGGTTCATTGCCAAGAGGTGAATTTGGTTGGTGGAAGGAATTACCTTCTGCGCGTTTCCATTAATTAAGTCGACTACGAACCCATCAAATGAATTGATAATGGCTGATTGGTTGATTCATGCCGATGACGCTGTTTTCGGAGTTTAGGTGAACATCTATGTCGGAATAGCTGTCGAAATAACTATCGGAATAGCTATCGGAATCTGAGGGACTCGAACTGGTTGCAGGATTCATCTCGTACGATCAGATAAAGAATTTTCGATAAGAAATAGATTATAGGATGTAGATTAGTACCCTGCAATACATAATTTACATATGCATATATAATACTAAAATCCCATAAGTTACGGAGGAATCTACGGGAGTTGTCAGGCAAAGTTACAGTAACAGATACGCTAAGATATGAAGTAGCAGATACGCTAAGATATGAATTTATCTATACACTATCTATGCAATAGAGGCAGTAAGACATGTCTAGACTAAGAATGATAAACAAGTGATTTCCTAAGGATGATAATCGGATGATTTCCGACTAGAAATGATAAGCAAAACTTTTGACATGCAGACACGGCCGAAGTCCAGACTCACTGATGCATCCTAACGACTTATCAGTTAGACACACTAATGCAGACCTGGTTCGCTAAGACCTCTGCTCTGATACCAACTGAAAGGACCCATCCTAATCCATCCGGAAGAAGTCCATATCGATTATAAACGATTCACAACAGTTGATTACATCGCGAGGTACTTGACCTCTATATGATACAGTTTACAAACATTGCATTCGTTTTTGAAAAGACAATCTTTCATTACATCGAAAGTTGACAACATGCATACCATTTTGTAATATATCTTACTATAATTGACTTAATAATAATCTTGATGAACTCAATGACTCGAATACTGATGGAATACCACATGTAAACAAAGTCACAAAACCATATTTGTGTGTATATATATTTGTGTATATATATATGTATAGGTAGCGGAAGCAATTTTTAAGTTTGCATGTGTATTTAAACCTTTTTAAAAGTATTCCATTAGAAGATCTAGTCTTGAAATATACTTAAATGTAAATAGAACTAGTTAGGGTTTATACCTTCTCCAAAATGGAGGTTGAAGAAACAAGATGAAGATGATGAAGAAGCTAGTTTCTCACTTGAAACCTCAAGCCTTTGATACCCACAAACCTTGGTAAATCAACACCCTTCTTTGGTTAGGATTTTAAGACACTTATTGACTAGCAAAATCAACTAAATAATCCCCTTGTTCTTGCTCAAGAAATCGGCCAAAAAGGGAGGAGGAAGGAAGAGTGTTTTGCTTGTTTGAAAATGCAAGAGTTAAAGTGTGTTATTGAAAGAAGCAAGAAGTAATTAGTTTAGGTAGAGTGTAATTATAAGTTAAGCAAGCATGGAGGTGCATTGGGACCCCAAAACCGTCCCCCTCCTTTCCCCTTTTTTTTTTTTTTTTTGCTAAACCTTATAATAATTGTAATTACTTCCATGCATCTTTCTTTTATAATTTTATAAACCCTTTTATAAAATTATACTTTATAAACCACTTATAAAATATAACATACATTTAAGTTTAATCAAATAATTAAACTTGTATATATATAATTATCCAAATAATTATTTCTTGCAATTTATCTTTAGAAAACCAATTTCTAAAGTCTAAGTGTCAAGTATTTATTTTCAAGATCCACTCATTAAAATAAATACATAAAAGTGTTGACGGTTTGTTATTGGGTATGACCCGACTTGGATCATAACAAATTGGCCACATTAATTGATTATGTCTCTCGGGCATATGAAATACTTTCAATCTCCCACTTGCACGAGAAACATAAGGAATTAATGCAAGTGACGGATACCACCTAACGACCGTCCATCACCCCCAATGTGTTATGACTTGGTGCCATTCAATAACATCATCCCTTTCGAGTTCCCATCTCGAATATGATTTAGGTGAATCTTTCAATATATCCTTTTGTCCTAGATGTCATGTCAAATCCAAGAGACATAGAATGATCACTCTCTTATAGATTTAACTTTATCAGGCCTTAGACATCCAACTCTTAACGAATAAGAGGGACAAATTCCATCTTGACTACATACGTCCTAGACACTACACCTTGTACTATACCTGAAACCTCCCTTATGTACTACCATATTTCAGAATAGCGAAGGAAAGAATCAAGGCACAATATTCGGTGAATATCCGAACCCAATATGTGTCTCAGGTCAGGGGATATAATGATATTCTCCTTTACTCAAGATTACATGTGATCAACCACAAAGGCTCCACATAGTAAATCTTGGGAGCGGGTCTTCCAATATTTGTGTCCCATAAATATCTATGAACCTTGGTTGCAACCTTGCCCCACATTCACCATTTGAATGTTAACCAATCCAAGTTCATAATAGTCTAGACCTCACACTTGTTCCCACAAATGTGATCAACTACGGAATTTAGAATAATAGTTTATTCATGGATAAAATATGCTAAATTGGAACATGACTCATAATTAAATTAATACCATAATTATATTAATGAGTTTGAACTAATTCGTCTAATTCGTTCCGTTACAATACATTAAATAGATCAATTCCAATCACTAGAATATCGAAGTCCTAATGCACAAACATGTCCCTCATGTTTTGGCCCATGTAAAAGCTTCGTGAGCGGATCCGCAACATTTTGATCAGTGTGAAGTTTGTGAATACATATCTTTCCCTTTTCAACCTCATCCCTGATGTAGTTGAATCTCCGCTCAATGTGATGAGTCTTTTGATGAGCACGAGGTTCCTTGATTTGAGCAATCGCACCCTCGTTGTCACAAAAGATCTCAAGAGGGTCCTGAATGGAAGGGACCACTCCTAAGTTGTCGATGAATTTCTTCATCCATGCAGCTTCCTGAGCTGCCAGTGAGGCGGCAATGTACTCTGACTCTGTAGTGGATAACGCAACAACTTCCTGTTTTGAGCTCTTCCAAGAGACTGCACCACCATTTAACATGAAGACATAACCGGATTGTGATCGAGAGTCATCTCGATCAGTTTGGAAACTCGCGTCCACGTAACCTTTTACAGCGAGTTCCTCCTCACCAGTCCCATATATTAGAAACATATCCTTAGTCCTCCTGAGGTATTTCAATATACTTTTAACAGCAATCCAATGACTGTTTCCTGGGTTGTTCTGGTATCTACTTGTCAAGCTTAGAGCGCATGACACATCCGGTCTAGTACATATCATTGCATACATGATAGACCCAATAGCAGATGCGTATGGGACTTTCTTCATTCTTTCTTGTTCATCTTTCGTGATAGGACACTGAGATGAACTGAGAATGGTTCCTCTTTGAATAGGTACCAAACCTTTCTTAGAGTTTTCCATCTTGAACCTTTTCAAGATTTTATCAATGTATGTACTTTGACTTAAACCTATCAATCTCTTGGATCTATTCCTATAGATCCCTATCCCCAATATGTATTGAGCTTCTCCAAGATCCTTAATGGAGAAGCAACTCTTTAGCCAAGTTTTGACTTCTTGCATTGTGGTAATATCATTCCCAAACAATAATATGTCGTCCACATATAGCACAAGGAACATTATAGAGCTCCCACTAGCCTTCTTGTATACACAAGCTTCATCACCATTTTTAATGAAGCCAAATTTCTTTGCCTCTTCATTAAAACGATGATTCCACATTCTAGATGCTTGTTTCAATCCGTAGATTGATTTCTTTAACTTGCATACCTTTTTAGGATTTTTCGGATGAACAAAACCTTCGGGCTGTACCATATAGACATCTTCCTCAAGATATCCATTCAGGAAAGCGGTTTTGATATCCATTTGCCATATTTCATAGTCATAGTGAGCAGCAATGGCAAATAATATCCTAATAGACTTTAGCATTGCCACAGGCGAGAAAGTTTCATCATAATCAACCACTTGAGTTTGAGTGAAACCTTTTGCTACAAGTCTAGCATTGTATGTATCCAAGTTTCCATGTATGTCGGTTTTCTTCTTGAAAAGCCATTTGCAATCAACTAGCTTGGAGCTAGGAGGTTGCACAACAAGTTCCCAAACTTGATTTTCATACATGGATTGCATCTCAGCGTTCATGGCTTCCTGCCATTTATCTTTATCAATCCTTGATAAAGCATCTTCGTAGTTTGTCGGTTCATCCAAATCAACCGTATAGCAACCATCCACGAGAAACCCATATCTCTCGGGAGGCTTACTAATCCTACTAGATCTTCGAACGTCTTGTGTACCTTGATCATCCACTTGATCATTTTCAACATCCTCATGTTGAGTACTAGTGCCAACCAATTATGTATCATCGGCTTGATCTTGTACCTCTACAAGATCTATCTTCCTTTCACCATCACCTTCCATAAGGAATTTAGTTTCAAGAAATTCCGCTTTCCGAGCAACAAATACCGTTTGCTCGGATGGATCATAGAAGTAATATCCCATGTCATCTTTGGGATATCCTATGAAGATACACTTTGTGGATCGAGCATGTAGCTTATTAGCTACATAACGCTTAGGATAAGCTTCACATCCCCATACTTTTAAGTATGAAAGAGAAAGAGGTTTTTCAAACCACATCTCATGAGGAGTTCGTTCCACTTTCTTGGTTGGGGCCATATTTAAAATACGAACCGCGGAGCTTAGACAATAACCCCAAAATGATAGAGGTAACGAGCTTCTTGCCATCATAGATCGAACCATATCTATTAGGGTTCGGTTCCTCCTTTCGGAAACTCCATTAAGTTGGGGTGTTCCGGGTGGAGTAAGTTGTGAGATAATCCCACAACTCCTAAGATGATCTTGGAAGGCATCGCTTAGGTATTCACCTCCTCTATCGGTACGAAGTACCTTAATTGTCCTATTGAGTTGATTTTGTACTTCGTTTTGATATTCTTTGAATGCTTCAAACGTTTCGTCCTTGTGTCTTAATAAGTAGACATATCCGAAACGACTAAAGTCATCAATGAAAGTAACAAAGTATCTTTCACCATTCCTAGTCATGGGTTTAAAGGGTCCACACACATCCGAATGTATTAATCCCAATAAATCTTTAGCCCTCTCATAAGTCCCTTTGAAAGGTGCTTTAGTCATCTTGCCTTGTAAACAAGATTCACATACATCAAACGAATCCATTTCATTTGATTTCAAAAGTCCATTCTTTTGAAGTGAATGCATTCGGTTCTTGTTTATGTGACCAAGGCGACAATGCCATAAATAGGAATCACTCAAATCCCTTTTGAGTTTCTTGGTGCTAGTATGGTATATAGAGCTCGATGATGCGTCATCATGAACCAATTCATAAATTCCATTTGAAGGCGAAGCCTTGAAATAGAATACATTATCTTTAGAAACATGAATATCATCATCAATAAAATTAACAATGTAACCACATTGTTTTAAGCGAGAAATAGAAATAATGTTTCTACACAAATTCGGAGCATACAAAACATTTTCTAAAATAAGTTCCAATCCGCTTGGAACCTTCAAAATAAAATCTCCTTGAGCTTTAACATGCACCTTTGCACCATTGCCCATATAGAGACTTGATGTTCCCGCCTTATGATCACTTCTTTTGAACCCCTGCAAAGAATTGCAAATATGAGTTCTACATCCAGTGTCTAATACCCATGTATTAGAAGAAGTAATACTAAGCTCTATATATACCATATATATATTACCTGAGGTTTGCCCTGCATCCCTCTTGTCCTTCAACTCCTTAAGATAGACCGGACAGTTTCGTTTCCAATGACCCATCTCACCGCAACCGAAACATGGGTCTTCCTTGGGGTTTGCCTTCTCGGCTACCTTTTGCTTCTTAGCCTTGTTGATGGTTGGGGTAACCATCTTCCCCTTCCCTTTGCCTTGATAGGTGGGTCCTTTTCTCTTAGCCACCTTTGGCTTAGAGGTGTTACCTTTAGATCCACCTTGATCGATTGCTAACACGGGTAAAGCCCTTTTACCCATGCTAGTTTCCGCCGTTCTAAGCATACCGTGAAGCTCACCTATGCTCTTATCTATCCCATTCATATTGTAATTAATTACAAATTGATCAAACCTTTTTGATAGGGAGTTAAGGATAAGATCGGTGGCTAACTCATTTGATATGTTTAGGTTAAGGTGGTTAGCACGATCAATAAGGCTCTTCATCTTAAGCACATAAGATGAAACCGATTGGGTATCGTCCATACGACAAGCATGTAGCGCCCGAACGGTCTCGAAACGCTCGACAAGTGCTTGTTGAAGGAACATCTCCTTCAATTGCGTTATCATGTCGTATGCACTATGATGCTCGAAATCCTTTTGGAGTTCGGGAATCATAGTCCCAAGCATTAGGCATGAGACTTGAAGGGAGTCGTGGCAATACTTATCGTAAGAGGCCATTGCCTCTACATCATTCTCATCTGGTTGATCGGGAATGGGGTCCTCAAGTACATACGCTTTATCCTCTTGTTTGAGGACAATCCGAAGATTGCGGAACCAATCCATAAAGTTGGTATGGTTGAGTTTGTCTTTCTCTAAGAGAGACCTTAATGATAGGTTGTTCATGTTAAGTGGTGCGTTTTGCATGTTGTTGTTGTTATTAGCGGCCATCTACAAAATTCAACAAAGTCCTTTTAAGTATCGATTTTAAATTCAATAAACAATACCCTTTTAATTTGTTTTATTAAATATTTGAATCCAACGGTAAATCAAATTTCGGTTAGGTGACCTTTATCCTGTCATTTGATTTAGCTAGGTAGTCATAATGACAATTGCAATCCTTTTGCAACTTCTAAGTTATGGGATCATGCAATCCTTTTGCATGGCATATTAATCCCATCAACGCCTATTTGTTCCTCATGCTTCGGTGACCCTAAGTTCATGATTCCTAAATCAAGTCGTCCTACTTGTGTAGACATGTAAATTTAACAAACAAGTGGTTAGGTGACCTTTATCCCAGTAGTGTGCGAAATTTACCTTATTCATATTAGTCCGCTCATGACGGTTAGGTGACCTTTATCCCGTCAAGAGTTTCTTAATATGTCTAAGTGTTTTCACAAAAGGATGGCGTTTAACTTGTTTACCTTGTTTAAGTTAAAGGGATTTTATGTTTTCTACATTCTAGTTTTAGAAAACAAAATTCTATACACCAACATGCATTTGGTGTGTAGTATCTTATGAAAAACTTATTTTCATGTCCTTTTAGTAAAACCAATTACTACTTATAAGCCAATTTGTTACCTTTTAAATAAACCACTTTATTTAGGTCTAATAACCAATTATTAGTGTCATTATGTTATGTTTTATTATAACCATTTATAATGTACTTTGCAAGTTGTTAACATGTGATAATCTTGTAGCAACTAATCATACAAACATACACAACATGCATAACAAAATATGTTCACAATCGGGAGCCATTTTGGTGGGCATTTGTTTAGCCAAAAAACAAATGTCACCGGTAAGGGTTAACAAAAGAAAGCAAGAGATTTTTAAACAAAATCTCCCACTTAATCTTGTAATCTTCAAAGCTCCATCTTGTAATCTTCATCTTGAATCTTCATTTTCTTTTTACAAAATTTTATATCCTAATACAATTTTTATAGAAAATGAAATAACAACATATTCTATTTTTACAAACAAATAGAATAAATTACATGAAAAATTACAAGATTACTTACAACTTATTACACACCAAAATTACAAAATTATTACAAATTAATACAAACCAAATGAATGAATATTACAACCATGAATAATAACCAAATCATTCAAACATTCAACCACACGGTCTAGGCTCGATTGTGAACAATAACATAACATCAAATCTTGGCCAACCTTGAAGTCCCAAACCCACTTTTGGGGTCCAAAATTCGGCCAAACCAACAAACCCACCAAAACTCATTATTTTTACATTCTACTTTCATGCATGTTGGTAGATTGTAAAATAAATGAGTTTACTAGCCAAAAACAAGAAGCATATTAACAAGACTTTGGCTCTAGATACCATTGATGGAATACCACATGTAAACAAAGTCACAAAACCATATTTGTGTGTATATATATTCGTGTATATATATATGTATAGGTAGCGGAAGCAATTTTTAAGTTTGCATGTGTATTTAAACCTTTTTAAAAGTATTCCATTAGAAGATCTAGTCTTGAAATATACTTAAATGTAAATAGAACTAGTTAGGGTTTATACCTTCTCCAAAATGGAGGTTGAAGAAACAAGATGAAGATGATGAAGAAGCTAGTTTCTCACTTGAAACCTCAAGCCTTTGATACCCACAAACCTTGGTAAATCAACACCCTTCTTTGGTTAGGATTTTAAGACACTTATTGACTAGCAAAATCAACTAAATAATCCCCTTGTTCTTGCTCAAGAAATCGGCCAAAAAGGGAGGAGGAAGGAAGAGTGTTTTGCTTGTTTGAAAATGCAAGAGTTAAAGTGTGTTATTGAAAGAAGCAAGAAGTAATTAGTTTAGGTAGAGTGTAATTATAAGTTAAGCAAGTATGGAGGTGCATTGGGACCCCAAAACCGTCCCCCTCCTTTCCCCTTTTTTTTTTTTTTTTTTTGCTAAACCTTATAATAATTTTAATTACTTCCATGCATCTTTCTTTTATAATTTTATAAACCCTTTTATAAAATTATACTTTATAAACCACTTATAAAATATAACATACATTTAAGTTTAATCAAATAATTAAACTTGTATATATATAATTATCCAAATAATTATTTCTTGCAATTTATCTTTAGAAAACCAATTTCTAAAGTCTAAGTGTCAAGTATTTATTTTAAAGATCCACTCATTAAAATAAATACATAAAAGTGTTGACGGTTTGTTATTGGGTATGACCCAACTTGGATCATAACAAATTGGCCACATTAATTGATTATGTCTCTCGGGCATATGAAATACTTTCAAATACAACGTCTTTTGAAATATGTCATGAATGACTCCAAGTAATATCTCTAAGATGAGTAAATGCACAGCGGAAGATTTCTTTCGTATCTGAGAATAAACATGCTTTAAAGTGTTAACCAAAAGGTTGGTGAGTTCATTAGTTTAACATAAATAATCATTTCATAATTTTAATAGACCACAAGATTTCATATTTCCATTTCTCATAAACATACGTCCCATGCATAGAGACAAAAATATCATTCATATGGATTGAACACCTGGTAACCGACATTAACAATATGCATATAAGAATATCCCCATCATTTCGGGATCCTCCTTCGGACATGATATAAATTTCGAAGTACTAAAGCATCCGGTACTTTGGATGGGGCTTGTTGGGCCCGATAGATCTATCTTTAGAGTTCGCGTCAATTAGGGTGTCTGTTCCCTAATTCTTAGATTACCAGACTTAATAAAAAGGGTCATATTCGATTCGATAATCCAACCATAGAATGTAGTTTCGATTACTTGTGTCCATCTCGTAAAACAGTTATAAAAAAACAGCGCATGTATTCTCAGTCCCAAAAATATATATTGCAAAAGCATTTAAAAAGGGATTAATGAAACTCACGCATATAAATATTGTAAAACAGTTAATAAAGCATTTGCATGTATTCGCAGTTCAAAATATATTTCAAAAGCATTTAATAAAGCAGTTGTAAAAACAGCGCATGTATTCTCAGTCCCAAAAATGTAAAGAGTAAAAGGGAATCAAATGAAACTCACAGTACTGTATTTTGTAGTAAAAATACATATGACGACATTGAATGACTGAACAATGCAGGGTGGCCTCGGATTCATGAACCTATATCATTTGTATATTTATTAATACATATAATCGTATTCAAATGAATATATATATAAATTTATTAATTATATTATTTTTATATTAATATCATATATTCTTAATTTGTATGTACATTCAAATAGTTGATATTTTTATAGTTCTATTAATATAATCATATACGTACTTGTTTAATAATATATTTAAAAATCGACAATTTGTTGTTTGTAAGTGTTTATATAAATAATTTTAATAGGTTTTTATGTATATAGTTACGTTAAGTTTGAATATAAGTGTAGTATATATAATGAATATATTTTATGTACACAATATTTATTTACCTAAAAATGATAGTTCTTGAGATTAATAAAGACAATATTAATAATCATATTATTTAGTATTAATACCTATTTTGATAATAATATTGTTAGTAATAACAATAATAATAGTAATTATAATTACAACTCGGGTTATATTAACGGTAATAATAATAGTTGGTAACTACTACTAATAATAACGGTAATAACAATAATAAATATCATTCATAATACATATTAATAATAATTCATACTTAATAATAATAATATCCTAATCATAAAAAATGATAACTAATACATATTTCAACACTATCATTAATAATAATTTTAATTGCATGTGATAATAATAATAACTATAACTAATGATACAAATAACAATAATAAAGGTAATAATTAGTAATAATAATAATAATAATAGTAATAATAATAATAATAATAATAATAATAATAATAATAATAATAATAATAATAATAATAATAATAATAATAATAATAATAATAATAATAATAATAATAATAATAATAATAATAATAATAATAATTAAAAGGATTACTACCTTAATGGCTCAAAAAAATAACCAACTGTCCAAGCCGGGATTCGAACCCGCGATCACCCGTTCCCATCCTCACCCTCTAACCGCTCTTCCAACACCGTCTTTCTGAATTATATGCTAAACTATATATTATAACACGTGTTTGTTTCTGTTTCAAATTCTTCTTCTTCTCTTCAGTTTTCAGAATCGTCTAACGATATTATCCATCAAAACATTTATTTCCAAACAAATTAGATTGTACATTTGAATCAGAAAATGACTTATAAATATAATTTTCAGTTAAGATAAATGAATAAAGAAAATCACAGCAGCTTGCTGTATCCGAAAAAGAAAGAAAAAAAAATAAAAACTTAAATTATGATTTTGAGATTAAGGAGCTTTGAGACCCTGAATTCTTCATGAAACATCTTCTAATCCTTCGTTAGAATGCACTAGGATCCCCAATTGAATAAGATTTGCAACAGAAAGATCAAATTCTTTCAAAGAAATCAGTTTGACTTTTATGATAACAAAACTTTGACTCCTAAATTCGAAAGTGTTATGAGGAATTGGAAGTTAATACTTTGCAGATAGTTTAAGTAAAAGATTTAGAACAAAACTACATTTATACTTTTTGAAATAGAAATCGAATTCTCTGTGATGCTAAAATAAATTTAAACAGGGGCCGACGGTTTAAAAAAAAATTTGTTTGATAAACTCAGATTTGATAATAGCTGTAATGGTTTAAATGGTTTATGATAATGAAAGTACCGAATGAATTAACCCATATTATTACCTAAATTGTTTGATTTAAGGTGTAAAGAGGTCGACCAGTGGTTGTTTCAGCAGGTAGCGAAAGAAAAAAAAAATATAAACAGATAAGAACCTTCAATCGAATTTGATATAATGGACAGTTGTAACTGATGATGGGTTAATTAATTTTCCTATAGCAGGTAGGAATCGTTTATTTTATGGCTCCAATTGTCAACAGACTAAATTAATAATAGAATAAAAAGACAGAAAGAAGAAAACAAAAAGATAAAAGCAGGTTTTGTAATCTTCCTCTAATTGGTACGATGGATATGGATGTTTAATGATTTCAGAGACAATAACAAAAATCGTTTACAGTAAGAAAGAGATATGAAACTGATTTCTTCAATGTATCTGTATAACTATCGCTGTATCTATATATTTTTTATATATATCCATAATCTGTACATATATCTTAATATATATTTATATATATAACCGTATATATATATATATATATATATATATATATATATATATATATATATATATATATATATATATATATATATATATATATATATATATATGTCAGTAATCTCATATGTTATAATTTATCTTTTTTATATATATATATAATAGTATTAATATTACACTTAAATTTATAAATGAATATAATGGTAATAATACAATAATAATAATAAATAAACATAAATATTTTTAATAATAATACCTTTAATACAATTAATAAAAATAAAAATAATCATAAAAAGTATAATGATAATTGCTACTAATAATGCTATTAATAATAATATTTATATTAATAATAATAATATAAGTTGTTTTTCAATAAAAAAAATAGTTGTAATAATTTTTAATAATAATATCTGATAACAATATAACTCATATTAAATAAAAATTAAAATTTACTACTAGTTATAATAATACTGTTATTAGCAATGATAATGATATTACTAATAATGTAACAAATCAAATGTATCAAATTTTATATATCTATATATTAAATCAATAAACTCCATAATATTGATATTATTATTGATATTTATTTTAATGAATAATAATGGAAGTAATGATAACTACATTAACATAATATCCATATTTTATTTTGTAGTCACATTTATTTATATGGTATTAATTATTTACATAATATATTATATATATTTAATATTTATTCATTTTAACAATGTACTTATAGTTCTAATTTTGTATAGATATATATATTTTCCAACTACTATAATTATAATTATGTTTTTAAATATTAAGTTTTATTACATAGATAACTATGTTGATTATATATATTGAAACAACGAACTCACAGTATAGCATTATTCATTTAATACTTTGTTATTGCTGACGACTTATGTTCGAAATCATCTATGTTCAATATGCTCTATGTTTTAATAACGAGTTTTATTTACTTGAAGTTATTTTCCATAATAACGAAATCTCATGGTAGTTCATTAATATAATTATTTATATATACATTTCTATTGTTCGTGAATCGTCGGATATGGTCGAAGGTAAATTGAATATATGAACATAGTTCCAAAATTTTCAAGACTCAATATTATAGACCTTGTTTATCGTGTAGAATTCATATAAGGGTTAAAGTTTAAATTTGGTCGGAAATTCCCGGGTCATCACAGTGACTGCTTACCTATATGGATCACTTGATAGTGATATATATATGAAGATACCTGAAGGATTTAAGGTACCAGAAGCATCAAATGCAAAACCCAAAGAAATGTATTCGATTAAATTACAAAGATCTTTGTATGGGTTAAAACAATCGGGACGTATGTGGTATAACCGATTAAGTGATTACTTGATAAGCAAAGGGTATACAAATAACCTTACTTGCCCTTGTGTTTTCATTAAGAAAACAACATCCGAATATGTGATCATAGCTGTTTATGTTGATGATCTTAACATCATAGGTACAAATAAAGAGATCTATGAAGCCATTCAACTTCTAAAGAAAGAATTTGAAATGAAAGATCTCGGAAAAATCAAGTATTGCCTTGGTTTGCAAATTGAGCATATGCCTAATGGTTTACTTGTACATCAAACAACATATACTGAAAAGATTTTGAAACGTTTCAATATGGACAAGGCAAAACCATTAAGTACTCCTATGGTTGTTAGATCACTCAATGTTGAAACTGATCCATTTCGTCCATGTGAAGATCATGAAGATATTCTTGGACCAGAAGTACCATATCTTAGTGCAATTGGAGCTCTTATGTATCTTACAAATTGTACAAGACCTGACATTTCTTTTGCAGTTAATTTGTTGGCAAGGTTCAGCTCTGCTCCTACCAAAAGACACTGGAATGGGATCAAACACGTATTTCGATACCTTCAAGGAACTACTGATTTAGGATTATTTTATTCTAACGAATCAAAACAAGATTTGGTTGGTTATGCTGATGCAGGTTATTTATCTGATCCACATAAAGCTAAATCTCAAACTGGATATGTATTCCTAAATGGAGGTACTGCAATATCATGACGTTCTCAAAAACAAACACTTGTTGCTACATCATCAAATCATGCCGAAGTGATTGCATTACATGAAGCTACTCGGGAATGTTTTTGGTTGAGATCAATGACACAAATCATTACTGATTCTTGTGGACTAGAACGCGATAAAAGTCCAACAATTATCTATTAAGATAATGCAGCTTGCATAGCACAGATGAAAGAAGGGTATATCAAAAGTGACCGAACCAAACACATACCTCCTAGATTCTTCTCATACACTCAAAATCTCATTAAGGACAACGAGATTGAAATGAGATATGTTCAATCCAGCAAAAACTCTGCTTGTCTTTTCACGAAAGCACTTCCAACTGCTATTTTCAGAACACACGTTCATAACATTGGTATGAGACATGTTCAAAAGATGTAACAACTGAAGCGATGTCTACTTGAGGGGGAGTCAACTCCATGCTGCACTCTTTTTCCCTTAGCTAAATTTTTTCCCACTGGGTTTTCTTTAGCAAGGTTTTTAACGAGGCAGTAACTTATAGTTGATCTTCAACACACAAAATTGCTATCCAAGGGGGAGTGTTATAATATATAAATATATATATAAATGGATAGTCAATTATTGATACACAAAAGTAATATTATTGTATTACCTAAACTTGTGATATTTTTGCTATAAATAGCCATGAATGCAAGCATTAAACTTGCACCATTTTCTCACACTTACAAAGTGTTTCTTTCTTTCTCTCCATTATCATCTTTGTTCTTACACTTCATTATTAGTATTCTTAATCAAGAATCAAATCACTAAAGGTAGTTATAAGCCTACTGAATTATAACAGATTAGGATATTTTGGTGATGGCATAATAATGAAAATGAAATGATGTATATACCATTTCTTTATTGCTGTTAATGGGTGTTCTCATCTTGCCCTAATGGCAGACATTTTTTAATGTAATTATTCCACTTGTGGTATTTAAAAATCGCATATAATAAACCCTCTATCACTTTCGATATTTTTTTATAAAGTAGTGGGATTACATCATTTTTTTATGATGAAAAGAAGATGGTGGAGGGGTCGAATGGGACTACTGATACTGCATTTTTTTCGTGTTACATTTTTGTTTAAAAACCGAAACCAATAAATCATAAACATTTCGAATTGGGCTGGGATTAATCTGATTGTTGGGCCGTAAGTTAATTATTCTGATGGGCCAAAAGAAGCTGATCCATACGTGTTATATACATTTAAGTGGGGAATTAATCAGATAAAGAGAGACAGATGTGTGGCTAGGTGTGTTGTTGGGAAACAAGAGGTCGCAGGTTCAATCTGGATCTGTGGCATTCTTTTTGTTGTTTTAAATAAAGAAGAAGGAGAAATAGTTCTGGGTAAATAAAATTTAGTTGCGAATTATAACATAAAAGGATAGGTGGAGCAGTTGGTTAAGGTGTGTTGATTAAGTGATAGGTCGCGGGTTCGAGCTCGGGCGGAGATGTTTTTTTTTTTTAAAGCCTATTAATTCTTCTAAGGTAGTTTTATTATTATTATCATTATTATTATTATTATTATTATTATTATTATTATTATTATTATTATTATTATTATTATTATTATTATTATTATTATTATCACTAACAAAAAGTATTATTGTTATGATTATCGTTATTAGTATTGTATTACTAAAAATTATTATCATTTTTACAAAATTGTTATTTTGTTATCATTACAATTATATAATTATTATTATCATTTTTACTACTAATATCATTATTATTATTATTACTATGATTCTTATTATAATTATTATAAGTAACCTTATTATTAATATTATCATTATAATCAAATACAACTATTATATATATTATTATATATATAAAAATATACTTATAAGTAATATTACATATAAGTATAAAATTAAATATAATAATAATCCTTATATAAATATTCACATATTTCAAATTAGGTATTTTAAAATATATATATATAACTATATAAATAATAATGATTTTCAAACATATATATACAAATTAAATATATAATATATAAAGTTATTGTATATGAAATTGTTCAATTACGATTACATGTATTAATATATATGAGTAATATAGGTTCGTGAATCCAAGGCCAACCCTGCATTGTTCAATATAGTCATATGTATTTTTACTACAAAATACATTAGGTGAGTTCATTTGATTCCTTTTTACTCTTTACATCTTTGGGACTGAGAATACATGTGCTGCTTTATAACTGTTTTACAACTGCTTTATTAAATGCTTTTGAAATATATTTTGAACTGCGAACACATGAAATGTTTTTATAAATGTTTGACGAGATAGACACAAGCAAAACATTCCTCGAATGAATTATTATGCAGACAGAAGTACTGCGGATTATTATTGAATTATGTGCACATGATAATTGCCACCATTGAATTATGTGGACATGATAATTTCCACCATTGAATTATGTGGACATGATAATTGCCACCATTGAATTATGTGGACATGATAATTGCCACCATTGAATTATGTGGACATGATAATTGCCACCATTGAATTATGTGGACATGATAATTGCCACCAGTTGATGTGAATGTTACATATCGAGAGAATGATTTTATACACAGGTTATGTGTATGTTATTTTTGTGCACAAGATATGTGTACGGTTACTATGATTTATGAAAATGGTTTCGTACACGAGAAAGATGTACTGTATTTAAAAGATATAGCATGTACATTACAGGTGGGTATAGGATTCGGGCCCATTTGCACCATGCAGGATTTAAATTTTGTGGTCTATCAAAATGATGAATTTTATTGTTTTAAGATAAACCTATGAACTCACAAACCTTTTGGTTGACACTTGAAAACATGTTTATTCTCAGGTATGAAAGAAATCTTCCGCTGTGCATTTGCTCATTTTAAGGACATTACTTGGAGTCAATCATCGCTCTGGGATCAAATGTTGATGACTTCGTCCAGATGGATTAGGACGGGTCGTTTCAAAGTGGCCATCAAAAAATATGAAAAATTGCTTAGGACATTTGGTTTATTTGAAATAATTCATGATGTTATTGGTGCGTCTATTGCTTGGCCTTGTATGTTTGTCTCGATAAGTCCTTTTTACACTTGTAATAATTAAAATCTATGATTAATTTCTATAACGTGCACATGTATGCTTATACATGGATGATTCATTTTTAGGTGGTTCGTGAGGATTGATGAAGATAGATGCTGACTCAAGACGTTATCCATTGCTTGTCGTTAATTTTACATTTTTTGTCAAATGTTATTAGAAGTCTTTATATGTCAGATTATTTATGAATTTTTTATGTTTAGTGTTTTTTATTTTATGAGAATAATTTATTAAAATTTAATTATGTATTAATTAATATTTGTTCTTAATATTTAATATAAATTATTTATTATTAAATTGGTATCCATAATTCAATTAAATAAAAATCTGGTCGGGAAAAACCGCCCAAATACTGAAAACCGAATGCGGATCCGAATATTCGAGTCGAACCCGTATTTCCAAATCGGACCCAATTTTTTAAATCGGATCCGAATATTCAAACCGGATCATAATGTGCGAAATAGGAATCGAATATACGAAACCGGAACCGAAACTATTATGACATGTTAGGACTTATAATTAGGTTATAATAAACTTCATATAATATAATTTTTAGTACCCTTTTGTGGTACTAAATCAACATCTATTTACATTAGGACCATTTTTGTGTGGTCATACGGATGTTTGTCTTTTCATATGAGGACCCTTTAAATGGTATTAATCTCATAATCAATATATTATATTAGGACTCTTATTCTTCACAATCATTAAATTAGGACTCTTTTCGTGGTACTATATTTTAATGTGTGTATGTTAGGACCCTTTTTTGTAATAGTAATGTAGTATGACTTTATATTAGGACACTTTTCGTGGTTCTAAAGTAAAATATCGTATTTTTACGACCTTTTTGTTGGTATTAATGTACTATATCTTTATATTAGGACTTTTTTCTAGGTACTAACTTACAATTTTTTTATAATACGACTCTTTTTTGGGTACTTAAATTAGTATATCAATACTTCAGGACCTTTTTATTGGTAATAACATGGTACATCAATATGTTAAAACTCTTTTCTTGGTACTAAAATGGTCTAATGAGACATGGTCAGTGTCCTATAAAGTACTTCTTAAATACCCTTTTGTGTGTACTAAAATACTATAAGATAATTAAACCATAAATAGAGTGTCATAATATGTACATCTATAAGGACCCTATCAATGTAGTTAATGAGACTCTTACATAGTTTCATAATGTGATTTTCGTTTGAGAGAAGTTCAATTGAGAACCAAAATAAAAGGAAGAACCGAAAGAACCAATATAATTGAGGGTAAAAACTTAATTTACATATTAAACACCGATTTTCGTTAATTATTTATTATTTATTAAATAAAAAGTCAAATATAAATTACATATAATATAGCGGTTATCAAACGTTTTTTTAGGATTGCAGTTATTCATCATGGACACCATTAACCTCCATATCCTAATTCAAATTCAACAATATACTTCCGGTTCATCTTCACATCCATCGATTTGTTTCTCAATTGAATTTTTTTTTTTTTTTTTTTTGTATTACGGAGGAATAACAAATGGATGACGATGTTGAGTTGCAATCTGAAAGCCGTGATATGATACTTGGGGAATGTCAAGAATAAGTGATTTTTGACTCTCTGGATGTCGAACCATCTAATGTTATTCATGAATTTATGAGCTCTAATCGAATTGAAGGTAATTTTAATCGTATTAATCGAATTTTTAACAGATTGGTCGATTAGTCTGTGTCTGATCTTATTAATTGTATTAGTCGAATTTTAATCGTATTACATCATGTTTGATATTCTTGTTCAGTATATCAAATCGTATTGTAGTTACCATTTTTTTCTCCAGTTGATAAAAAGATAATTCTGTTCCAATTCAAATTATAAGTCTAAATTTTTTTATGTTCTTAGTCGAATGTGACAGAAATTTTTTTGTTTAAGATTTGTGTATGATCCTCTTTTTCTTTTCACTCTTATGTTAATAGGTGCATCTAGTTCAAGTGTTCCATTCTATACTCCAAATGGTAGTAGATACTTCATACCCGAAGTTCAAGCAATTCACAAACCGATTGTAGGAACCATGTTCGATTCACTTGATGAAGCATTAATTATGTATCAGATTTATGCTGAAAAAGCTGGTTTCTCTGTAATAAAGTACAAGGCTAAACATAAAGCAAATGGTGATTTATCTCATAGGTTGTTTGTATGCAATAGACAAGGTGGTTTCATCTAATGATGTTGCTGAAGTGTACGCGATTCAATATGTTAACATGAAAACTGACGTTGTTTCTCGACATCAGGTATTCTTATGCGTTCAACAATGTGGTTATTAATTTTATATTAACTACTAGTCACCCTATAATTGAGATATTAAATGAGTAGCATTCTGTTTTATGGTATTATTTTCATGCAGGTTGTTCTTAACAAGGATGGTAACATTGTATGTAGCTGTAATCATTTTGGTCGCCATGGTTGGTTGTGTCGTCATATTTTCGGTGTGTTTAACAATAACTGTATCGAGGAAAATCCAGAAACATATATCAAGAGGAGATGGAGAAGGGACATTGATAAGGCTAAAAAAGAACATATATTTCATAGCAAAATCCCCCAAGAAAGACAAGATTTTAGTTGCAATTGTTCCATTTTCAAGTAATATTCGTTTATTTTAAATAAGTGCGAAGACAAAAGGCGAAAACGAAGATTTGAAGACGCAAAGGTCCAAAAAGCTCAAAAGTACAAGATACAATCAAAAATGTTCAAATTATTGATGAAGAACGTCTAAAAATGACAAGAGTACAAGTTACAAAACGCAAAGTACACGATATAAAATTGTACGAAAGGGCGTTCGAAAATCCGGAACCGAGGCATGAACCAACTTTCAGCGCTCGACGCAACGGTGTAAAAATTACGAGTCAACTATGCACAAGAATAAAATATAATATTTAAATAATTCATAATAAGAATAATATTAAATAATAAAAAGTTGTTAATTGAGCATAGTTCAGGGGTCGTAAATGAAAATTTCAATTTTAATTTCGCTATAAAAGCGATGATTTACGATCAAAACCAGGAGACTTTCTTCGATCATATTTTATATCCCTTTTTCGATCATCTATCAAATATCTATATCAATTATCAATATCTATATTCTATATCTCTATCATAATGTTAACTTAATAAGATATAACAATAATCTTAATTTTAATTTTAAATTATGATAATAATAAGATTTATGATAGAGATCGTTTGAGTGTGTAAGTCGAAATTCTGTCCGTGTAACGCTACGCTATTTTTAATCATTGTAAGTTATGTTCAACCTTTTTATATTAATGTCTCGTAGCTAAGTTATTATTATGCTTATTTAAAACGAAGTAATCATGATGTTGGGCTAATTACTAAAATTGGGTAATTGGACTTTGTACCATAATTAAGGTTTGGGCAAAAGACCGACACTTGTGGAAATTGGACTATTGACTATTAATAGATGGGGGGTATTGTCTAATTGAGTGACAACTCATTGGAGTCTGTCGAACCTATCTTCAAATTAATTAACCTAATAATTAATAATGATTATGGTTGTCCTATTTAGTGATGTTCATATGGAATCTGTTATAATCATTTAATTAATCAATTGGGTTGGGTAATTGATTATTCATTCTGATCAAGTGGATGAATTAATATTCATAAACTAATTAAAACAGGGGTGGATTACATACAGTGATAACTGGTGTAATTGTTGACAGAAGTGATAACTGCGTCACAGTTTAAATCCTTAATCAGTTGGAATATTTGACTTCGGGTATAAGGGTAATTTGACGAGGATACTCGCACTTTATATTTATGACCGATGGACTATTATGGACAAAAACCAGATAGACGTATCAAATAAACCAGGACAAAGGACAATTAACCCATGGTAATAAATTAAAATCAACACGTCAAACAACATGATTACGGAAGTTTAAATAAGCATAATTCTTTTATTATATTTCTCATCGTATCTTTATTTACTGTCATTTTATTACTCGCAATTTTATTTACTGTCATTTTATTTATTGTCATTATTTTACGCACTTTAATTATCGTCATTTATCTTTACGCTTAAAATATAGAATCGACAAACCGGTCATTAAACGGTAAAACCTCCCTTTTATAATAATATTACTACTTATATAATTATATATATTTTGTATAAATATAGTTAAAAATATAGTAAGTATCACCAGCTCCCTGTGGAACGAACCGGACTTACTAAAAACTACACTACTCTACGATTAGGTACACTGCCTATAGTGTTGTAGCAAGGTTTAGGTATATCCCATCCGTAAATTAATAAAACTTGTGTCATATTTTGTAGTATTTTGTATTAAAAATAATACTATTTCGTACCCTCACGCTACCACATCAAGTTTTTGGCGCCGCTGCCGGGGAGCACTAAAACGCTATATTTTTAATTTATATTTGCAAAAATATAAAAAAAAAAAAAAAAAAAACCTAAAAAAAAAAAAAAATTATAAAAAAAAATATATTTTTAAGATTTTGTCTATAAAAAATTTTTTTTTTTAGTTTTATTACCTTTAGATTTTTAGACTATATTCGCAACTTTTAGTATTAAGTTTAGTTTTGCCATAGTTATTTTTACTTCTAGAATTTTTAGTTTTGCCGTAAAATTCCTTAAGTGCTTTTTCTTTAGACTAAGATTTAGGTGCCTTAAAATTTTGCGACGCCATTTTTCGTGCTATTTTCTTATTTCGTATTTTTCGACGCTTTTTACCTATGTATCAATTACAATTCCAATTAGTAATCTCTATTTGTAGTTTTAATTTTAAGATAGTGATAGTTATAAGGTTGGATTAACCGCGTGTTTACAAACCACTCTTCGTCTTTTTCATTTTTCGACACTTTTCGACGCGCACTCTTTTTCTCTCTTATTTCTCGCCATTCTAGTTTTTAGGACTTAGATTTTTTTTCTACTTCTTCTCTAAATTTCTTAAAATTACGGAAATTTATTTGAAGTGGTTAAATTGATAGACATCAAAATTTTCTGGTTCGTAGTAATAGTTGGATTTGTACGTGGATCGGGTTATTGGAGCCAAACAGTACTCAATTATATTGAGACCAAACGAATCCTGCCCCTCTGCTGCATCTTTTGGCTATTCGAAACGTGGGCAAAATCAGAAAAGTCTATTGATTGGATAACTTATATAATTTTTCTTTCCTTTTTAAAAACTAATAGGATATTCAGTGAATGCACCGAGCAAGACGTTCACCACATTTCATACGTTCACCACCTGTAACTCGATCAAGACATCTAGCAAATATCGCCGCCGTTGATTTTTCTTTAGAATCGTCATCTAGTCGACCAAGTACTCCAATTCAAATTTCCGATAATCCATCTTTTGAACCCGATTTCACAACTAAGAACCCGGAAGATATTCAAGGACAATTCCAAGATCCTGAACCCCAAACCGTTAAATCAGAATCCTCTAGTGATTCGGATACAACAAATCCAATCATGGAAAATCTAGAACCTCTAAGTATGGAAGAACGAATGAGAGCTAAGCGCACGGGCCAAGATCACGCCATTATTAAGCCAGAAGTTAATGCTCCAGATTATGAAATCAAAGGACAAATTCTACACATGGTAACTAATCAGTGCCAATATAGTGGTGCGCCGAATGAAGATCCAAACGAACACCTTCGTACGTTTAAAAGAATTTGTACACTATTCAAAATCCGAGAAGTGGAAAATGAGCAGATCTATCTCATGTTGTTTCCCTGGACTTTAAAGGGAGAAGCCAAAGATTGGTTAGAATCGTTACCTGAAGGGGCGATTGACACATGGGATGTTTTAGTTGAAAAATTTCTTAAACAATTCTTTCCGGCATCCAAAGCCGTGAGACTTCAAGGAGAAATTGTTACGTTCGCGCAAAAGCCAAATGAAACATTATATGAGGCGTGGACAAGATTCGGAAGGATGTTGAGAGGATGTCCTCAACACGGTTTAGACACTTACCAAATAGTACAAATATTCTACCAAGGTGTCAACGTTGCTACACGAAAAGACATCGACATAACAGCTGGTGGTTCCATTATGAAGAAAACCGCAACTGAAGCTTACAAGATCATTGATAACACAGCATCCCACTCTCATGAGTGGCACCAAGAAAAAGATATCTTTCGATCATCTAAAGCGGCTAGAGCCGATTCTAGCCATGACTTTGATTCCGTTTCCGCAAAAATAGATGCTTTCGAAAGAAGAATGGAAAAGATGAATAAAGATATTCACGCAATACGAATCAGTTGTGAGCTATGCGGTGGACCACACTTATTGAAAGATTGTCACATTGAACCAACCATGGAACAACGAGAGAATGTTTTCTATATGAACCAAAGGCCGGGAAATAATTATCAAAATAATTATCAACCGCCAAAGCTAAACTTCAATCGAAATCAAAACATTCTTTACAATCCAAAAGGACCCGAAAATAACTGGTATAACCAACAAGGTCCGAATAACCAACCAACTCAAAACAACACTTTCAATCAACAAAGACCTGGCTTATATAAACCACAACAACAAACTGAAGAGAAAAAGTCAAATATGGAAGACGTGGTATTCAAGCTAGTTGAATCTCAAACACAATTTATTGAAACTCAAACCCAAACGAACGAGAGGTTTGATCAGTCATTAAGAACTCAACAAGCTTCCATTTTGAATCTAGAAAAACACGTAGGTACTCTTGCTAGCATGATGAGTGAGAGGGAACAAGGAAAGCTACCGAGTAATACTGAAGTAAATCCTCGGAATGAAAATGTTAATATGGTTTCAACAAATTCTGAAAAACCAGCATCAGAAGATGGGAAGGTTTTAGATGTAAGTAACAATGAAGAAGTTACACCACCACCACCACCCGAGTATGTAAAGCTAGTGGTGGCACCATACAGACCACCCATCCCGTTTCCAAGAAAAGGAGTTGAGTATGAGCAAGTGATAGGTAATAAAGATTGTGATACCTCTGGAAAGAAGAAGAAGAAAAAGAATAAGAAAGTGCAAGAAACAAAAACCGTAGAAGTAAACCCGGTGAAGACAGTTCCACCAAAACCTCCACCTAGGGTAGGTGATCCGGGTGAATTTATTGTTCCTTGTCTACTTAGTGATTGTGTCATGTATGATGCACTAGCAGATTTAGGTGCAAGTGTGAGTGTTATGCCTCTTTCATTATATAAAAGATTAGGTGTAGGTAAGTTAAGTCCAACGGATATGAGTGTTCGACTCGTTGATCAAACCATTAAGCACCCAGTTGGAATTGCTGACAACCTACCCATTCAAGTAGGCAATTTAACCTTTCTAGTCGAATTCATTGTCATTGACATAGAAGAGGACCCAAACATTCCTCTAATTTTAGGTCGGCCATTCTTAGCGTCCACCAAGGCGTTATTTGATGTAGGAAATGGAAGAATGACACTTAAAAGTGGTGACAAATCTATCACCTTTATGATTCGAAAGTCTAAATCTCCACCAACCAAAACCGTTGAACCAGAAAAAATGATTGGTAAGAACCATGTTGTTTTACCAACTCCAACGGTAGTGCTTAATAATAATAAAACGCCTAAGTGTGGGGAAAATGAAGTAACACCTAATGATGACATGATAACAAAGAACCCCGTTATTGATACGAAATTAAATGACCCCATTATTAACAGTTCAATGAAGAAACTTTTTAAACGGGCTATTGATGCTAGAAGTAAGGGGAACTTTAAGTTATGTAACCGGTTAGTATCCAATCTGTCGCCTAAAGAAAGGGCGAAGCTAGTTGAATTATGGGATATTACGGAAGAAGCCGGGCACTGGCTTAAAGAAAAAGTCACAGATAGGCAAGTTGATTATGGACCAAGAGAAATTGACAATGAAGTTAATCACAATTTCAACACCACAGCTACCTAAGTGTGGGGAGATTCGAATGTTCTAAAAAGATAATGCTGTCTAAAGTTATTTGTTCTGTTCTCGTGTAGTTCCGAGAATGGAATCCGATTGGTCTTTTCCGCTAGCAGACACTAAAGAACTAGTTTTCTCCCCCCATTCTGATTTTTTTTTTTATTTTGTAGGTTTTATATGAAATTAATATGCTTTTTAAATTTAAGTTTTGTGTGAATTTTAAAAACAAAATTTACTTTAATTCATTAAGTTGAAAAAAATGATTTCTAAAATTCGTCGTGAGTTGAAGACTAGGTCATTAAGCCGAAATTACTTTACCCGAGGGCGGGGCGACAAATTTTGTTATCATTATTTTTAATTTTATTGATTTAAAGTATGCCAAAAATATTATACTTTATAAATTTTTGAAAAGTGGGGTTATAAACCAAACTTCAAAAATATATATATATATATATATGTTTGTATTTTATCTTATGTACAAAACAGGGTAAAACAACGCACTTTCAAAGACTGTCATTAAAGTTCAGCAAAAGGTACTAATTTTGACGACAAGACGCAAAACAACAAATATGATATAACAAATGAAGGAATGAACGATGAGGCGCCATCTATCATTCGACGAGCTTTGTAATTACAAACTCGGTATTTTTAATCACTTTTCTACGCTAATCACCCTCATGAATTTAAATTATAGTCTGATTTCATGCAAATGAGGGCATTGCATGATCTTAAGTGTGGGGAAGGGTTATAAATTCTCTCAGGTTTATACTTGGTTTATTTGCCAAATTTTGTGAAAATTTGAAAAATTTTCAATTAAATGAAGTCAAAATCATGTTTATACATATTTATGAACGGTGAAAACTAGGTGATAATACCGAAATTATCGTTACATCGGAAAGGACATAAATTGAGAAACAACCCAAAACGCTTGAATTCATTTAAAATGGGATAGAAGAGAATAAAAAGGCAAAGAAAGAAACTAAGTGTGGGGAGAATGTACCAAGTTATTCAATTAAAAACTATCTATCACATATCTTTGTACAAGATTATTGCAGGTACTTTTGTTTTGGATGATACTAATCAGTTTTACCCGGTTTACTGTAATATATTTGAAAGAAAGATGGATCTACACGATGAATCAATTCCATCATTAAAAGGAAGTAAAGTCTTCCGAAAAAGACACGCGCTTCTTGATTTAGGTCAAGAAGTTGTCGTCCAGACCAGCTGTAGGTTGACGAAAAATCTAGAAAAGTCATCTCTAAAATCAGCAGGAAATCCACGGACCTCAGCATCAAACAGGGTCGCCAAGTGGTCAGATTTATCCTAACCATGAGAAGGATTTATCTCGTACAATGGGGGGGCACCGTGCAAATTAGCTTGATAAGACTAATGAATTAAATCCCCAGAAAGGATAATCTCCTTAAAGATTAAAAATCAGCTTTTAAGACTGATAATACTCAATCCTAGAGATTGACCTTAAAGATTGAGAATTCAAACTCATGGAATTCAATGATATCTAAACTCGAGCTTGAACGAGAAAATATTTTGATCAAAATTAAAACCGATTTGTTTTCTGAAAATCCATTTTCAATGCGTTCATTACCATTGAACGTAAAATCCTGGGAATTCAACAGAATTCATTAGGTCACCTGAACCGAATCGGGTGTCAACCGTAAGAACGGTGGTTGCATAGCATGGTCGGAGACAGGACCTTGTGCCAGACCGAAAAATCATAGGATGATCTTTACTATTGCTCCTACCAAGGATAGTACTAGCATCCGACATGTTTTTAGACCATAATCAAATGCATGTCACGGGACATTGCCTTAACAGTTTCTTGTTCATCGCTTTCCTTTACAACCGGACGGTAGTTTACCGAAAGGTAATATACGGAACAAGTAAACTGGATGTGTGCTATTCGATACCGGGATAGCAGTGGATTACACGAACCTAAAAGTTTTTAGCCAAAATATTGATCCACAAATATATTTTACAACACCGATGATGGATCAAATCAGAAAACTTGTCTAGAGTAAAATCTTGCTTGAATTTTCAAAAGATCAAATGTTTTCATAAAGATCCAATTTCCTTAAGGATCTACATTTTCATAGTCATGTGGGACTGTAAACCGCCTTTCAAATGTGCACTTTGCTTTGGAAACCGAAAGTAAATCGGCTATTTGATTGCAAGTGTCGTTGACCTAAACCCAAGGCAACTGTGGATGACACACCCACCTTTAACCATGGTTCTATTGTTAATATCATTGTTTATACCGCTCTATCAAAATCATTGATGTACAAAGTGTGAAGAATAAAGAAGTCATTCGTGTGATGTATTATATTATTTCAAGACTGTATTGCTTGAGGACAAGCAACGCTCAAGTGTGGGGATATTGATAAGGCTAAAAAGGAACATATATTTCATAGCAAAATCCCCCAAGAAAGACAAGATTTTAGTTGCAATTGTTCCATTTTCAAGTAATATTCGTTTATTTTAAATAAGTGCGAAGACAAAAGGCGAAAACGAAGATTTGAAGACGCAAAGGTCCAAAAAGCTCAAAAGTACAAGATACAATCAAAAAGGTTCAAATTATTGATGAAGAACGTCTAAAAATGACAAGAGTACAAGTTACAAAACGCAAAGTACACGATATAAAATTGTACGAAAGGGCGTTCGAAAATCCGGAACCGAGGCATGAACCAACTTTCAGCGCTCGACGCAACGGTGTAAAAATTACGAGTCAACTATGCACAAGAATAAAATATAATAATTAAATAATTCATAATAAGAATAATATTAAATAATAAAAAGTTGTTAATTGAGCATAGTTCAGGGGTCGTAAATGAAAATTTCAATTTTAATTTCGCTATAAAAGCGATGATTTACGATCAAAACCAGGAGACTTTCTTCGATCATATTTTCTATCCCTTTTTCGATCATCTATCAAATATCTATATCAATTATCAATATCTATATTCTATATCTCTATCATAATGTTAACTTAATAAGATATAACAATAATCTTAATTTTAATTTTAAATTATGATAATAATAAGATTTATGATAGAGATCGTTTGAGTGTGTAAGTCGAAATTCTGTCCGTGTAACGCTACACTATTTTTAATCATTGTAAGTTATGTTCAACCTTTTTATATTAATGTCTCGTAGCTAAGTTATTATTATGCTTATTTAAAACGAAGTAATCATGATGTTGGGCTAATTACTAAAATTGGGTAATTGGGCTTTGTACCATAATTACGGTTTGGGCAAAAGACCGACACTTGTGGAAATTGGACTATTGACTATTAATAGATGGGGGGTATTGTCTAATTGAGTGACAACTCATTGGAGTCTGTCGAACCTATCTTCAAATTAATTAACCTAATAATTAATAATGATTATGGTTGTCCTATTTAGTGATGTTCATATGGAATCTGTTATAATCATTTAATTAATCAATTGGGTTGGGTAATTGATTATTCATTCTGATCAAGTGGATGAATTAATATTCATAAACTAATTAAAACAGGGGTGGATTACATACAGTGATAACTGGTGTAATTGTTGACAGAAGTGATAACTGCGTCACAGTTTAAATCCTTAATCAGTTGGAATATTTGACTTCGGGTATAAGGGTAATTTGACGAGGATACTCGCACTTTATATTTATGACCGATGGACTATTATGGACAAAAACCAGATAGACGTATCAAATAAACCAGGATAAAGGACAATTAACCCATGGTAATAAATTAAAATCAACACGTCAAACAACATGATTACGGAAGTTTAAATAAGCATAATTCTTTTATTATATTTCTCATCGTATCTTTATTTACTGTCATTTTATTACTCGCAATTTTATTTACTGTCATTTTATTTATTGTCATTATTTTACGCACTTTAATTATCGTCATTTATCTTTACGCTTAAAATATAGAATCGACAAACCGGTCATTAAACGGTAAAACCCCCCTTTTATAATAATATTACTACTTATATAATTATATATATTTTGTATAAATATAGTTAAAAATATAGTAAGTATCACCAGCTCCCTGTGGAACGAACCGGACTTACTAAAAACTACACTACTCTACGATTAGGTACACTGCCTATAGTGTTGTAGCAAGGTTTAGGTATATCCCATCCGTAAATTAATAAAACTTGTGTCATATTTTGTAGTATTTTGTATTAAAAATAATACTATTTCGTACCCTCACGCTACCACATCAGACATAATACCAACACATCTATTGGATAAAAGGCATAGATATAGAATGAAAAAAGATGAAACCTCTATTATGTGCTCGCAAGTTATTTCAGACGTTGAGGTCATTGTTAGCAGACTCAAAAAAAAAATCCCCAACAGTTATTTGAGTATGTTATGAAAGGACCCCGTCCTAATCCTTCCGGATGAAGTCCATATCGATTATAAACGATTCACAACAGTTGATTACATCGCGAGGTACTTGACCTCTATATGATACATTTTACAAACATTGCATTCGTTTTTGAAAAGACAATATTTCATTACATCGAAAGTTGACGACATGCATATCATTTCATAATAAATCTAACTAAAATTGACTTAATAGTAATCTTGATGAACGCAACGACTCTAATGCAACGTCTATTGAAATATGTCATGAATGACTCCAAGTAATATCTCTAAAATGAGCAAATGCACAGCGGAAGATTTCTTTCGTACCTGAGAATAAACATGCTTTCAAGTGTCAACCAAAAAGGTTGGTGAGTTCATTAGTTTACATAAATAATCATTTCCATCATTTTAATAGACCACAAGATTTCATTTTCAGTTCTCATAAATATACGTCCCATGCATAGAGACAAAAATAATTATTCATATGGATTGAACACCTGGTAATCGACATTCACAATATGCATATAAGAATATCCCCATCATTCCGGGATCCTCCTTCGAACATGATATAAATTTCGAAGTACTAAAGCATCCAGTACTTTGGATGGGGCTTGTTGGGCCCGATAGATCTATCTTTAGAGTTCGCATCAATTAGGGTGTCTGTTCCCTAATTCTTAGATTACCAGACTAAAAAGGGGCATATTCGGTTTAATAATCCAGCCATAGAATGTAGTTTTAAGTACTTGTGTCTATTTCGTAAAACAATTATAAAAGCAGCGCATGTATTCTCAGCCCAAAAATATAAAAGGGTAAAAAGGCAAATGAAACTCACCTAATGTATTTTGTAGTAAAAATACATATGACTATATTGAACAATACAGGGTTGGCCTCGGATTCACGAACCTATATCATTTGTATATATATTAAAACATATACTTGTAATCGAACAAATATATATATTATTAGTGATATAATTTTTATATTATTAATTTATATATTTCATTATTTCTATATAAAAATATAACTTTTGTTATGTTATATGTATCACATATTTTATATGTATATATTTCATTTGTTTGTTAAAATAATAATTGTAGTAATGCTAAAATAATATTTGTAATGTTAAAATGATAATATTGATGATACCTAATATTACTAATAACAATAATAGTGTTAATAATCTTAGTGATAAATATAACGGTATAATAATAACTATAAAGATATTACTCTTTACCATTAATGATGGTTTTGATAATAAATCTCATAATATTGATAATTATAGTAGTTTTTAATAGAATGAAAAATTTAGTAATAATGGTAATAATTATTTCGATAATAATACTTAATATTTAATGATACCAATAATTTTAGCTATTTTAGTGACAATAATAATAATATTAATAATAATAATAATAATAATAATAATAATAATAATAATAATAATAATAATAATAATAATAATAATAATAATAATAATAATACTTATTCTATTAATTATAACTAAGTTAATAATAATGATAATTTTAGCATTAACTAATAATACTAGTAATAGCAATTAGTTATAACAATAATTATATCAATCATAATAATAAAACGAATAATAACAATAATAAAAATATTAATCTTGAAAGCTACCTCAACAAGCTTTAAAAGAAAAAATAGCTGCTCACGCCGAGACTCGAACCCCCAACCTCTCGAACACCCGTCATTACATCAAACCAGCTGGGCTGTTGCCCATTTTTCGAAATATACAGAACCCGATACTATTTAACCCGTAATTTATTTATTTCATTTTCGTCTTCCTCATAAGAGATATCGACCAGGAACAAATCACCATCAAAGTATTGAGTTGAGGTTTTAACTAAGATTGAAAATTAGTTATAACTAACCTGTTTCGAATACGCTTGTTCAACAGACAACAAAAATAAACACAAAAAAAAAAATAAACTTGCTGTAACAGTTCGTTTGAAGAACTCATGAACTCAAAACCAATTTTTGAAATCTAGCCACTTTTAGTTAACGATTATAACATGAAAAATATTTTAAATCCCTCATAGAAACTTTAGGGATCCTCAATTTGATTTAAATCAAAACATAAACTTCGAATTTGAATGAAGAACAATCTTTGACTTTTTAGGATTATACTTTGACTTCCAAAATTCTTGCTCGTTACTAAAAATTTGGATTTGATACCTTCCAGAAAGTTTAAACGAACGATTTAAAACAGAACTGTATTTATATAATTTGTAACTCGTTAAGAGAGCAAGTGTTTTGAAAATTGAGGTGAAGACAGGGGATCGACGGGTTTTTCCTTGAGGTTTTCTTTGAAAATTTCCATATGATACTGACTGTAAAGGCTTTATTTGATAATGGTAATACAGGAACTGAATGACAAAATCCAATTCATCGAATAATCCATTCAGTGTATAGCCAAATTGAATTGACAGGTTTTGATATTAGGACAGAAATAGAAAATAAAAAAATGAAAAGCTGTGTACGATTCTAACTGCCTTTGGATTGTTCTGTGATTTGGAAATCTTGGATTGTACTGGATAAACGAAAAGGAAACAACTTACGTATCATATGACAGCTATCCTCAACAGATTTGGTAATTCTTTTATATAAATTTTATAGAATTATTGTTAATAATTAATAAGTGTATATTAATATTAATAATAATATTAATTAATAATGTTTATATTAATTAATAATACAGATAGGAAAATAAAAACACTAATAATAATAGAATATACAATTTTATAAATGATAAAATAAAAAAATAAAAATAGTTTGTATTATTTTCTAATAACATAATTAATGATAATGATAATATCAATAATGATTCTTAGTGATGGAGATAATAATAATACCTAATAATACAAGTAACAATTATGATACACAAGTTACATGTATCACTTTTTATATTTATATATATAAAATAATAATATTAATAATGACGATGTTAATATTAATATTAATACTAATGTTAATAACAGTAATGAGAGTAATAATACTAATAATAATATTAGTAAAGATGATAAAATAAATGCATTAAATTTCATATCTATATTTTATCTATAATAATATAACTAACACTGATATTAAGTATCAATATTAATATTTGTATTAATAATAATGATGAAAAAAATAATAATATTACTATAACAACTATATTTTATCTTGTTACTAATATATTATTAACTATATAATATTTAATAATTATATACTATATTATATAATAACGTTTGTTGAATAATTATACATAAAATTTATATATATTTGTATATAGATTCATTTTTAATTACACTTACTTATTTGATATCTTATTTTACATATTTATTTTAATGGTTTAAAATATATTTTATAATTTCAATTTACTATATACTTACATTTATATATATATCCACTTATTTATTTATAACTTAATTGTTCGCGAATCATCGGAAATTGGTCGAGGTTAAATGAATGTTTGAACACATTTCAAAGTTTTTGAGATTTTTACATTACAGACTTTGCTTATCGTGTCGGAAACATATAAAGATTAAAGTTTAAATTTGATCGGAAATTTCCGGGTCATCACAGTACCTACCCGTTAAAGAAATTTCGTCCCGAAATTTGATAGAGGTTGTCATGGCTAACAGTAAGAATGTTATTATGACGAATTATGAGTTGATAAATAGAGTTTTATCATTATTAGGAAATATGGATGTTATTATGACGAATTATGAGTTGATAAATAGAGTTTTATCATTATTGAGAAATATGGATAAAACAATTCGATTACTCGAAGCGTACGAGTGAAGATATCACAAAAGATTGAAATAGGGAAAGTAAAGATTCATCTTAACTTTTGACAGAGTCAGGGTTGAATTTTGAAAATAAGGCGCGTCTTAACTTTTGACGTTGCCTTGGTTGAATTCCAGAATTCAAGGGATTAAAAGAAATCTTCGAATTCTAAAAGATTTGATTCTTCGGCAAGTAAGGAAATTAAGATCTCTATAATTAAATACGGTGATCTGTCTCGATTACTCTATCTGATATTTGCATTATAAATTTACCTTTTCCGTTCCATTAGTTTCCACCACTTCTATACCTTCTTTCTCGTTTCATATATCTAAAAGTTCATAATAATGCTTAATCCGGTTCTAATCCTTGTTCTTATTCTGACTATCGCAATGATCGTTCTTCTTTTCCAACTCCCACCGGAAGAATCTGTTTATTTCTACTATGCTCTAGGGATTATTGTATTTATAATCCTCCCGTGTCTTTATATTGCTATACGTACTGATATCCACAAATTGTAATTTCGGTGTTGTTGTTGGGCTTTATATTCTCCCTTATATTTTGGATCTCTTTGCCTTTTTATTATCCTCTCGACCTCTAGTAAAGCGAGCATCGGTCCATAATTCATAGATATGAACTTCGAAATGAACATAGTTAATGTTCTAAGAAATAAATGGTAATAGCACGATCTTGATTCGTCAAATTACCAGAATATCCGGAAAAGATAGAACTATCAAGAAACTATGTTCTTGATATGTTTATATATCAGATAAAATGTAAGAGTCGTGTAACATGGCACATGATGACGTTATAATCTGTGAATCATCATATCCCATTTAGAAACTCAGCATGACTTACTGTAATATAATCACGTTGATCAAATGTCATTATATTATACTAACTCATGCATCAGTTCCTAACATTACTTCAATAACATTCATATTTTAAGCTCGAAAGTTTATAGAATATAGAAACTAACAGTTTCTATATAATGTAACACTTATAGCACGAAGAGATTAATGATTTCAGATAAGAATAGTTATGAAAATATCTTCAGAAATATGGAGGATATTTATAATGAAAGATATGATGATATCTTGGAATTTCTAATATCGAAGGATGGTGAAGAATATCGTCCATAAGGGTTTAGAGTAAGGAACAAGATATTTGCTAAAGACTTCAGCAGGCATTGAATTATTTGGATTCTTTGAAGTCAAACTTATTCTTTGTGATTTGTCCACGGCTTTCTTCATAGTTTCGCATAATCTGCTTTTCGGTACTAAATTTTCTCTTGAATATTTCCAATATAATGATACACAGGAAGCACGAAGAGGTATATAATTTCGGACGAGAATATTTTTGAAAATATCCTCAGAAATATCGAAGATATTGATGATGATATTTTGAAATTTCTAAGTTCGATGGTTGATGGAGAAAGATTTTCCGCAAGATTTTAACATGACTTCGGAGCAAGATATTCTCTAAAGATTTCATCGGATTCAGAATTACCTGGATTCTTTGAATATAGGGTTTGGTCCTTGTATTTGTCCTTGGTCTCCTTAGTGGTTAGCTCAATCCATTTTCCAGTTCCAACTTTTCTGAGCTTTTCCAACATACTATTCTTTATAATCAAACTTCTGATGATTAAGGTCGTTTACGGTTGCCTACGGTTTTTGCTGCTTCATTCAACTTTTTCAACATTCATAGTATTGATTTGTGACTGAGTGTTTTTTAGAATTTCAGAATGAGAGATCATAATTCTAAGAGATAAATGGCATACATATAACTGTTGATGTAGATATGCTGTGAATTTTCAAAGTACTGATTGCTGATTCTCGGTAATTGGTATGGCAGTTCTCGTTACAAGATGCGGATGAGTATATGATAAGGTTTCAATGAATAAATATAATGATTTGTCCGAGAGATTTAAGCCAAGAAGCAACGAGGTTGCTGGTACGTCTGCTGGTAATATGGTGGAATATAAAAGAATTCTCCGGTATCAAAAGGGTAATCGTATATATCAGGATTTATAGTAAGGCTACTTCGAATGAAAAGTCGAAGTTGACCTGGTGGAGCTGTGACAAAATTGGCTACTTTGAAAAGGGATCGCAAAAATTATTTTTGCTAATAAATGCCAAAGGATCTGACGCAACTACGTGTTAAATTTTTACTCAATTGCCGAGAGTTTTCTTAGGTGCATAACTATATGCATAAATTTGTTCTTCCGTAGATGAAGTGCG
This sequence comes from Rutidosis leptorrhynchoides, assembly GCF_046630445.1. Lineage (NCBI taxonomy): Eukaryota > Viridiplantae > Streptophyta > Magnoliopsida > Asterales > Asteraceae > Rutidosis > Rutidosis leptorrhynchoides. Next base: position 346,414,602 of record NC_092336.1, read on the forward strand.
GTTGATTCATCCTATCGATTGAGGTGTTTTCAAGCATCATGAAAGGTTTGAACACAGATTGTAATCGTCAAGATACAAATGAGGTTTAAGGTGAAATCAAGTGGAAACTTGAAGAATTGTTTAGTTTCATATGTTATAATCAATATTTTAATTCATTTTAATTGTCCAATGTTATTAGTCCACAGTCGATAGTCCACAGTTGACAGTCCAATAATTCATATATAGTTTAATATATAATATTCGAATTAATTAATACGTATCGTGACCCATGTACATGTCTCAGACTCGATCACAACTCAAATTATATATATTATTGTAGAATCAACCTCAACCCTGTATAGAGAACTCGATCATTACTGCATATAGAGTGTCTATGGTGATTCCAAATAATATATATAGATGTGTCGATATGATATGTCAAAACCTCGTATACGTGTCCCGATATTTAAAGTGCGTAAAATAAATAACAGAAATTAAATGACGATAAATAAAGTGCGTAAAGTAAATAACAGAAATTAAATGACAATAAATAAAATTGCGAGAATATAAATTGCGATAAAATAAATTGCGATAAATAAAATGTAATACGGAATTAACAGTTAGCTAGGATTTTGTTAGCGTGGTTTCTTAATAAAATTTAATATTGTTAATTAGTCTATTTTTAATCAATTTTTATTGTGTCCATTATTTCTTCATTATGCCACTTGTTGGATTCTGATAGGTCAAAATCCAAATTTGAAATTGAATTTGAATGAAAATAGTTATTCTTTGGTGAACGGATACGTATCTCGTTGGTTGTAAATAGGATAGTGAATAACTGTTGAATCAGATTCGAAGAATATACAGTGTAACTTATTAATGTGAAATTTAAATATTCCTCGGGTATTACCTACCCGTTAAAATATTTTCACCATTAACCGTTTGTACAAAAGAATTTTTAATTACAATCTTTTTGAAAACATATATACATATATATTTTCTTCAGATGTAATCATGGATTTAATGAGTCAATATGATATTAAACTCATTTGATTTATCGTTAGAACAAGAATATATATATATCTCTAACATTAGAGATTACCTAATCGCTATGTCGAACGAAGATAAATGATGTAGAATGTCATGTAGAACGATGATTATACTCGAGGTACAGAATGAGATGTCGAAGCATGGATTGTTGATGGTACTGATGCTGTTATTGATGGTACTATTGGTGTCGGTGATGTTGCTGAAGCTGGTACATTTTGCACCATATTTTCCAAGGTACAACTAGGGCGCGAAGCTCATTGACTTCTTCTATTACGCCAGAATGATTGTCGGTTCGGACGAGCGGATGAATGAGGTTTAGAATTTTAGATAGAATATAATCATGGCGAGATATTCAGGAAATGAGGGTGAAAATAGTGTTCCAGACTAGTTCACTGGTAAGTGCTTTGAGTTCTTCGTCAAGAGGCAAATTCAGTTGGTGAAAAGAATCGCCTTCTTCGCGTCTCCATTGATTAAGTCGACTACGAACCCATCAGATGAATTGGGGGTGGCTGATTGATGGATTCATTCTGGTGACACCGCTTTCAGAGCTTAGGTGAATATCCATATCGGAATAGCTGTCGGAATAACTATCGGAATAGCTTTCGAAATTTGAGGGACTCGAACTGGTTGAGGGATTCATCCCGTACGATCAGACGAAGGATTTTTTTTTATATAAGAAATAGATTATAGGATATAGATTAGTACCCTGCAATACATAATTTACATATGCATATAATACTAAAATCCCATAAGTTACGGAGGAATCTACGGAAGTTGTCAGGCAAAGTCTACAGTAACAGATATACTAAGATATGAATTAGCAGATACGCTAAGATACGAATTTTGTCTATACACTATTCATGCAATCATTACAGTAAGATGTGTCTAGACTAATAATGATAAGCAGTTAGTTTTCTAAGGATGATAAGCAGATGATTTCCAACTAGAAATGATAAGCAAAACTTTTGACATGCAGACACGGTCGAAGTCCAGACTCACTAACGCATCTAAACAACTATCAGTTAGACATACTAATGCAAGACCTGGTTCACTAAGACCACCGCTCTGATACCAACTGAAAGGACCCCGTCCTAATCTATCCGGATGAAGTCCATATCGATTATAAACGAGTCACAACAGTTGATTACATCGCGAGGTACTTGACCTCTATATGATACATTTTACAAACATTGCATTCGTTTTTTAAAAGACAATCTTTCATTACATCGAAAGTTGACGACATGCATATCATTTCATAATAAATCTAACTAAAATTGACTTAATAGTAATCTTGATGAACGCAACGACTCTAATGCAACGTCTATTGAAATATGTCATGAATGACTCCAAGTAATATCTCTAAAATGAGCAAATACACAGCGGAAGATTTCTTTTGTACCTGAGAATAAACATGCTTTCAAGTGTCAACCAAAAAGGTTGGTGAGTTCATTAGTTTACATAAATAATCATTTCTATCATTTTAATAGACCACAAGATTTCATTTTCAGTTCTCATAAATATACGTCCCATGCATAGAGACAAATATAATCATTCATATGTATTGAACACCTGGTAATCGACATTCACAATATGTATATAAGAATATCCCCATCATTCCGGGATCCTCCTTCGGACATGATATAAATTTCGAAGTACTAAAGCATCCGGTACTTTGGATGGGGCTTGTTGGGCCCGATAGATCTATCTTTAGAGTTCGCATCAATTAGGGTGTCTGTTCCCTAATTCTTAGATTACCAGACTAAAAAGGGGCATATTCGGTTTAATAATCCGGCCATAGAATGTAGTTTTAAGTACTTGTGTCTATTTCGTAAAACAATTATAAAAGCAGCGCATGTATTCTCAGCCCAAAAATATAAAAGGGTAAAAAGGCAAATGAAACTCACCTAATGTATTTTGTAGTAAAAATACATATGACTATATTGAACAATACAGGGTTGGCCTCGGATTCACGAACCTATATCATTTGTATATATATTAAAACATATACTTGTAATCGAACAAATATATATATTATTAGTGATATAATTTTTATATTATTAATTTATATATTTCATTATTTCTATATAAAAATATAACTTTTGTTATGTTATATGTATCACATATTTTATATGTATATATTTCATTTGTTTGTTAAAATAGTAATTGTAGTAATACTAAAATAATATTTGTAATGTTAAAATGATAATATTGATGATACCTAATATTACTAATAACAATAATAGTGTTAATAATCTTAGTGATAAATATAACGGTATAATAATAACTATAAAGATATTACTCTTTACCATTAATGATGGTTTTGATAATAAATCTCATAATATTGATAATTATAGTAGTTTTTAATAGATTGAAAAATTTAGTAATAATGGTAATAATTATTTCGATAATAATACTTAATATTTAATGATACCAATAATTTTAGCTATTTTAATGACAATAATAATAATATTAATAATAATAATAATAATAATAATAATAATAATAATAATACTTATTCTATTAATTATAACTAAGTTAATAATAATGATAATTTTAGCATTAACTAATAATACTAGTAATAGCAATTAGTTATAACAATAATTATATCAATCATAATAATAAAAAGAATAATAACAATAATAAAAATATTAATCTTGAAGACTACCTCAACAAGCTTTAAAAGAAAAAATAGCTGCTCACGCCGAGACTCGAACCCCCAACCTCTCGAACACCCGTCATTACCTCAAACCAGCTGGGCTGTTGCCCATTTTTCGAAATATACAGAACCTGATACTATTTAACCCGTAATTTATTTATTTCATTTTCGTCTTCCTCATAAGAGATATCGACCAGGAACAAATCACCATCAAAGTATTGAGTTGAGGTTTTAACTAAGATTGAAAATTAGTTATAACTAACCTGTTTCGAATACGCTTGTTCAACAGACAACAAAAATAAACACAAAAAAAAAAAATAAAAAAAACTTGCTGTAACAGTTCGTTTGAAGAACTCATGAACTCAAAACCGATTTTTGAAACCTAGCCACTTTTAGTTAACGATTATAACATGAAAAATGTTTTAAATCCCTCATAGAAACTTTAGGGATCCTCAATTTGATTTAAATCAAAACATAAACTTCGAATTTGAATGAAGAACAATCTTTGACTTTTTAGGATTATACTTTGACTTCCAAAATTCTTGCTCGTTACTAAAAATTTGGATTTGATACCTTCCAGAAAGTTTAAACGAACGATTTAAAACAGAACTGTATTTATATAATTTGTAATTCGTTAAGAGAGCAAGTGTTTTGAAAATTGAGGTGAAGACAGGGGACCGACGGGTTTTTCCTTGAGGTTTTCTTTGAAAATTTCCATATGATACTGACTGTAAAGGCTTTATTTGATAATGGTAATACAGGAACTGAATGACTAAATCCAATTCATCGAATAATCCATTCAGTGTATAGCCAAATTGAATTGACAGGTTTTGATATTAGGACAGAAATAGAAAATAAAAAAAAATGAAAAGCTGTGTACGATTCTAACTGCCTTTGGATTGTTCTGTGATTTGGAAATCTTGGATTGTACTGGATAAACGAAAAGGAAACAACTTATGTATCATATGACAGCTATCCTCAACAGATTTGGTAATTCTTTTATATAAAATTTATAGAATTATTGTTAATAATTAATAAGTATATTATTAATATTAATAATAATATTAATTAATAATGTTTATATTAATTAATAATACAGATAGGAAAATAAAAACACTAATAATAATAGAATATACAAATTTATAAATGATAAAATAAAAAAATAAAAATAGTTTGTATTATTTTCTAATTACATAATTAATGATAATGATAATATCAATAATGATTCTTAGTGATGGAGATAATAATAATACCTAATAATACAAGTAACAATTATGATACACAAGTTACATGTATCACTTTTTATGTTTATATATATAAAATAATAATATTAATAATGATGATGTTAATATTAATATTAATACTAATGTTAATAACAGTAATGAGAGTAATAATACTAATAATAATATTAGTAAAGATGACAAAATAAATGCATTAAATTTCATATCTATATTTTATCTATAATAATATAACTAACACTGATATTAAGTATCAATATTAATATTTGTATTAATAATAATGATGAAAATAATAATAATATTACTATAACAACTATATTTTATCTTGTTACTAATATATTATTAACTATATAATTTTTAATAATTATATACTATATTATATAATAACGTTTGTTGAATAATTATACATAAAATTTATATTTATTTGTATATAGATTCATTTTTAATTACACTTACTTATTTGATATCTTATTTTACATATTTAATTTAATGGTTTAAAATATATTTTATAATTTCAATTTACTATATACTTACATTTATATATATATCCACTTATTTATTTATAACTTAATTGTTCGCGAATCATCGGAAATTAGTCGAGGTTAAATGAATGTTTGAACACATTTCAAAGTTTTTGAGATTTTAACATTACAGACTTTGCTTATCGTGTCGGAAACATATAAAGATTAAAGTTTAAATTTGATCGGAAATTTCCGGGTCATCACATGTTGAAGTTGTTAAACAAAAAGAAGGAAGATGTTTTAGTTGAAACTGCTTTTCAATTGGCTGATAAAAACACCGAAGAGGAGATATGTGAGTTTTTAGATGTGACCATACCTGACGAAGTCCATGTTAGGCCTTCGAGCAACATAAACAACAAAGGTTCACGCCGAAAGCGTATGGTTGGTTAAGATGAAAAGTATGTGAAGAAACGGAAAAGGCAATTTCAGGAGTGCAAAAAGTGTGGTAAATACCAGGATGATCACGATTCACGGAACTGTGACAAAATAAAAGAAAAGAAGCTTAAAGAGCAGAAGTTGAAAGAGCAGAAGTGAAAGGAACAAAAGCTCAAAGATACTAAGCTTATGAAAGGACCCGTTCATATACATTATAAACGATTCATAATAGTTGATTTCATCGCGAGGTATTTGACCTCTATATGATACATTTTACAATCATTGCATTCGTTTTTAAAAGACAAACTTTCTTTACATCAAAAATTGACAGGCATGCATACCATTTCATAATATCCACTATCCAACTATAAATTGACTTAATAATAATCTTTGATTAACTCAATGACTCGAATGCAACGTTCTGCGAAATATGCCATGAAAGACTTCAAGTAATATCTTTAAAATGAGCAAATGCACAGCGGAAGATTTCTTTAATACCTGAGAATAAACATGCTTTAAAGTGTCAACCAAAAGGTTGGTGAGTTCATTAGTTTATCATAATCGTTCATTTTCATCATTTTAATAGACCACAAGAATTTCATTTTCAGTTCTCATAAATATACGTCCCATGCATAGAGACAAAAATCATTCATATGGTAAACACCTGGTAACCGACCTTAACAAGATGCATATAGAATATCCCCATCATTTCGGGACACCCATCGGACATGATAATTTCGAAGTACTAAAGCATTCCAAATTCCAGAATGGGGCTTGTTGGGCCGATAGATCTATCTTTAGGATTCGCGTCAATTAGTGGTGCATTAATTCGCAAAATTAGTGATGTTCCCTAATTCTTAGGCTACCAAGCTAAAAGGGGCATATTCGGCTTCGATCATTCAACCATAGAATATAGTTTCGATTACTTGTGTCTATTTCGTAAAATATTTATAAAAGTAGCGCATGTATTCTCATTTCCAAAAATATATATTGCAAAAGCATTTAAAAAGGGAGCAAATGAAACTCACCATACCGTATTTCGTAGTAAAAATACATATAACGTCATTGAACAAGTGCAAGGTTGGCCTCGGATTCACGAACCTAAATTAATTATATATATACATATATATGTTGATCAATACTTGTCTAACAATTTAGGTTAGGTCATAGTGTATCACAATCCTAATGCTCGAGACTAATATACAAAAGTCAACAAAAGTCAATTTGACTCAAAATGATTTTTAAAATTTATACATGATTATTATATAGTTTAAATATCGTCGTCATATATTTTTAAATATTTTTAAAAGATTTATTAGAGTAAATATTATAATTCATTTATTAATAAATAAAACTTTATAATAAAAATACTTTTATATATCTAAAGTAATAAAATTTATAAAGTTCATTTAATATCATAAAGATAATATGATAGGTATTATTAAAGTAATTTTATTACACGTAGTAAAATATTTTTGTATCACATATTTATTTGATAAAATAATATCTATAATAAAGTAAGTAAAAGTTGTATTATTTTGTAATAATAATTATTATTATTCTATTAATAAAAATATCAATATTTTTAATTACTAAAAAATGATATTATGATAAAATGATAATTCTAATTATGATAACTTTAATATTTACGATACTTTTTAATATTAACTTTAAAATAATAATTCTATTTAAAATGATAATAATAATGATATTTTATAATAACAATGACATTTCTATTAAATTGATAATTTTTGTTAAAATGATAGTTTTAATACTAACGATACTTTTAATAATAATGGTAATGATAAAAATAATAAGAATTATAATTTTATCTAAATCAATATCTTATAATATTTTAATTTCATCATGATACTCATACTCATTATTTCCTAATCGTTTCGTTTAATAGCTTTTAATCATCTTTTATATCGTGTTCATAATAATAATAATAGTACTCAAAAGAATTAGGTGTTACTAATATTAGTTTTAATTACAATAATACTAATAATGATAATTACTATGATATTATTAATAATACTAATAACTATTTTAATGATAATAATAATAATAACACTAACAATAACCATTTTTAAATAGTGATATATATATATATATATATATATATATATATATATATATATATATATATATATATATATATATATATATATATATATATATATAGATATATATATATATATATATATATATTAATAATGATAATAATAATAATAATAATAATAATAATAATAATAATAATAATAATAATAATTATAACTTTAACGATAATAACGGTAGTAATAATAATAAACATAACAATTTTTAATGATAATTCTTTTTATTGATAATGATAATAATAAGATAAAACTAGAACGACGATAATAACGACGATGATAATAATCATTTTTAATAATAATACTAAATTTCAATTGACTATAACTTCAAATCTGTTCATCGAAACCATTCGATATCTAAAGGAAAAGTTCTTAATTTTTCGATAGCTTTCCAATGACATGTATATCATATACCTTATCTCAACCGCATATATAACTAATTCAGGATTCAACATAACCTAACTAAAGACAATATCAAAAATACAAGCATGCATAATCCTATATACTCGAGCACTAGTCAGGGATACACTATTAATATATAAAAGTTAAGTAATGAGTGCTCACGTATCAATATTGAGATTCAATATTGCAGGAAAGGTACGTAGACGCAACGGAGATGATAAACACTAAATTGATCTCACAAGCATACCCATAAATCATACCCATCACCTCCATAGCTATAACCCATAATTTCCTTAGCACTATCCTACTCGAAAACTTATTTTGAAATCACGCGAACGGAACCTCGTCGTAGTATTTTATGTATAATACTAATAATATTTACTCCTAATACTATTAATAAAAATCATATGGTTAATAATAATAATAATAATAATATAAATAATAATAATAAGAGCAGAGGGAGTAATATGCTCGATGTATATGTGTGTGTGTTGTTACCAGCGTACGAGCTTAATTTAAAGGATGTGCACCACTTCCCCTCACCATGCGATCGCATGGCTTAGAGTGGTGAGTCCCATGCGATCGCATGAGGACTTTCTCCAGCACTCCATCGACCAATCTCCTTTACCGATACTTTTATTTATTATTATTATATATATATTATATTTAATTTATATAATTATCTATATATTATATTTTATTTACGTTTATGGTAAAAATGTAATTTTTACTCAAATGCCACGGACGTTGTCACACGACTCATGTCCCGCTTTCGATTTCTCGAACGCATTTTTGTACGTGTAGAAAACTGATACTTTGTGTTTTGTGTAACGTACCTTTATATATGACAAGACTCAAATCAATGAAAAATTATCTTGCTCAAAGTGTAAATTAATCATTCGAGTGTTGTGGTCATTTGCTTCTATAAAACAAAGTCTCGTTTGTTTATTAAAATACGTTTAATAATATTGAAAAGTTTTAAATTATACATTAACGCGTTTGTAAAATATATATATATTCTTACTTAAGAATATAATTTTGTATATCTTATATATAATTGAAATATCTATCTATTTATATTTCAAAGTTCAAAATGTTTAAGCAATAGAAAATATTATATCGTATCACGTTTTACGTTTTTGAAACAATATATATATATATGTAATTTATGATACAAAGCTTTAATTAAGTTTCTTAAAATTTATAAACAATTTATCTTATAAAACGTTTCACTAATAAAGTTCTTTAAAAATTGTTTTTGTACGTTCGAAACAATATTATGAAAACTTTGTTTTCCAAACTAAGTATATTTAATAATCATTTTACTAAAAAGGTTATATTAGTAGAAGTTGTTATATTAGTAGAAGTTGTTATATCGTAAAACATTTTAGAGAAGTAAGATTAAATATACTTTTCATGGGTTTCAAGTTTTTAACGTTTGTTGGTGCAACATAATATAAAGTCTAAAGGTTAGGTAAACGTATAAAATCATTTTAATGTAAAACGTTAATTTACTTAACTTGTCGATATCCATCTTCTAAGTTATCTATATTCTACAATCTTACTTCCACATTAATTAATATACAAGTTTAATTGTTTATCTTATCAAAAAGTCACGAGACAATTATTGTAAAGCATAAATTGAAAATCAAACGGGAATCTCCACTAATCCTTGTCTAGTTCCCGTTAATTGACACCTTTGTTCTTTCTAATAAATCACTTTATCAATTATTCCGAATACCGTTAAAAAGGAAAGGTTTCCTAAATCAAAGTGGACATCTCAATAGGGACTCGTAATCATCATTCAATGTATCTAATAAACAATCATTCGATATTATCTTCTAATTCCGATGATAACTATTTTGAAATAATTACGTTCGTGTAAAGTATTATATGTTTAAATACTTTTTTGACATTTTCAAGTTATAATATATACATATATACATATATAATCATATCCGTTCCTATAATGGTTCGTGAATCTTTGGAATTTGGTCGAGGTTAAATGAATGTATGAACACAGTTTAAAATTCTTGAGATTCATCTTACAAACTTTGCTTATCGTGTTGGGAATATATAAAGATTAAAGTTTAAATTTGGTCAGAAATTTCTGGGTTGTCACAGCTTAAATGCAAGTATAGTACGTGACTTCACAAATTACCTGTTTTGGTGTAAATAGTGTTTATTTTGTTAGCGTGCTTTTATGATCTACTATGAATCATTATCAAAGATATATTAGCGCTACATGATAATGCTTTAATGTTATTTAGATTAACTTCAGAACATATCAGTTTTTTTATTGTTAATCAACTGATGTTTTTATTTTAATAAACTGCCGTTTTTATTGCTTTAAAGTTTTTATGTTTTTATGTTCTTTTTTGTGCATGTGTGTAAAATTCAGTACTTTTGTTCATGTCAGTGACCATTTGATGTTAGAAGTCTGATAATTTGTTAAAAAAATTAAACTATTCTAAGATTATAATTTAGCTATGGTGTTAAATGAGTAGTTTATTTAATTTGGCTGTTTATTGACCATATACTCTATAACTAATTTCTCACAATTGGGTCATATTGTCCACCTTCTTGCAAATGGGCCATATTGTCCACCGTTATAAGGTTTGGGTTTGAGTAGTTGACTTCTATCAACTTTAAGAATTTTTTACTAAATTTCTTCAATTCGTTTCAGACTTTCTTACTGAATTTCTTTTTTTTTTACTGAAGTTGTTAACTTGTCATATTGTCCACCTGCTTAAGGTTTGGGTTTACATTGTTAATTTGTCCTAGTTACTTGGTTTCATAGTCTGCCTTGTTAAACTAATTATTAGATGTCATGACCCGGAAATTTTGGTCAAATTTAAACTCTGATAACTCCGACAAGATAAGCAAATTGATGTGTTGCATTAAAATATCTTTTTTCATACATTTAATTAACCATTGGACTTTACCTTACGATTCAAGAACAACCTATAATTTAAAACTCGAACCCGTCATGATTTATATATGATTTTACTTTCTTAAACGAAGACGTTTTATGATATAATAATTTCTATTATTATAACCTCTTAATAAAATGATTTTGAATATATTTAGTTCTAGAAAGAAAAATTTTATAATATTTATTTATGAAATGATAAAAATTTACTATTAAACGATGCTATTTCAAATTAAAATTTTTACGTATTAAGTCGTTTTATTTTTATGATATAATTTTTGTAATTTTTTTTTTTAGAAACGAAGTTAAATTAAAAATGTACAATTTGTAAAGCACAACGTACAACAACGTGTAGCTTAAATAGTTAAAACGAAATTAATTCATTTATTATTTATATGAATAGTAAATGAAACGAAATTAATTAATTTACTATTAACATGAAAGCGGCATGATAGAAATTATTAATTACTACCTCCGTCTCATTCCAATAGGGCAGTATTCCATTTTGGGCTGTCCCATTCTGATAGTCCACTTCCATAAATAGAAAGAAAAGAAGATATTTCATTGGTGAATTTGGAGAGAGAAGATATTTCATTGGTGGAGCAATGAAGTTAGTGGGATTTCCTAAAACTGCGTGTTTTTTGTCTGTGGACTATTGGAATGAGACGGAGGGAGTATAAGTTACATAATATACCCCTGAAGTATTTAATAAATACGACTTTTTAAAAATTTACGATTCAAATTTGATTCTAAATTTATTATTATATTATTATATTTTATTTCAATATTATTATATTATTATATTTATTATATTAAAATTAATATTATATTATATACCTTTGTCCAGTCAAAAACTAGGAAAACACATATTATGGTTATAAACTTTATAAACGAACATTTTTACAACTAATTTTATAAAGCTTAAGACCAAAACAGATATATATGTATTCAAATATAAAAAGTAGAGTTTTTACTCATACTTTTATCCGTCAATTATTAGCAACAAGAGTACGAAATACCGGTCCGTAAAAACTGTCGGCAGATATTATTGAATTCTAATTCACAAGTTTTTAATTTTTGATTTTTTTATTATTATTATTGAATTATTGATTATTATTATATTATTATATTTTATTTCAATATTATTATATTAATATATTTATTATAATATATTATTATATTATTCTATATATATGAATGATTCAATCGAGAGATTTAAAATCTCACACACACATAAACATATTCATATACATATACTCCGTAGTAATATTATTATTAAGATTATATTTCTTAATATTATTATTAATCATATTATTATTATTATTATTATTATTATTATTATTATTATTATTATTATTATTATTATTATTATTATTATTATTATTATTATTATTATTATTAGATTATTATTTTTATGATACAAAGATAATAATATACATAAAATACTACGACGGGGTTACGTTCGGGTGATTTCAAAACAAGTTTTTCAAATGTTTTAAAGCTAAGGAATTCATGGGTATTAAATAAGGAGGTTATGGTTATTGATCGGGGGTATTGTTCGTGAATCAAAGGCCAACCTTGCACTTATCATTTACGTTGCGTCTGCATATTTTTCCTGTAATATTGAACCACAATATTGATACGTGAGTTTCATTTGCTCCCTTTTTAAATGCTTTTGCAATATATATTTTTGGGCTGAGAATACATGCGTATTTTATAACTGTTTTACGAAATAGGCATAAGTACTAAAACTAATTCTACGTGGGTTTAAACCAGAAATATCCCCTTAGCTTGGTAACTATAACTACTGTTGTATGACTGGTAGGTGCGAATCCTAAAGATAGATCTATTGGGTTTGACAAACTCCATCCTGACTATGGGATGCTTTAGTACTTCGAGGTTTATATAACACACCTGATTCGGTGTACTTTCAGAGGGTAAAACATGAACGTTAAGGCTTATTACCGGGTGCCTACAACTTATAGAATGTTTTTTATACACGTGCGAGTGTATGGTTATTTATGAAACTGAAATGTTATGGTCTATTAAAACTATTGAAAATCATCGTTTATGATAAAACTATGAACTCACCAACCTTTTTGGTTGAAACTTTTAAGCATGTTTATTCTCAAGTATTAAAGAAGCTTCCGCTGTTTAACTGCTATGTGCATGGAGTCTTAAATGGCATATTTTTAAGGAAACTTTGCATTCAAACATTAATATGTATTATATTTTGACTATTTAGTCAACTGATGTATTATTATGAACTATCATTTATTGGGATTGTCTATATGTAGAAATCACCACAGACCGAAAACATTTATGTACATGCTTTAAAAATGTATACAGATTTTAAAACTTTCTTTTATAGAAAGCGCGTCTTTTGAAATGAATGCAATGTTTGTAAAACGTATCATATAAAGGGAAAACCTCGCAATGGGACCGATGAATGATGTGCTGCGTCAATAGAGATTTTGGCGAGCCATCACAGTTGGTATCAAAGTATTGGTCTTAGCGAACCAGAATTTGCATTAGTGTGTCTAACCAGTAGTTGTTAGGATACATCAGTGAGTCTGGACTTCGACCGTATCTGCATATTATAAATTTTGCTTATCATTTCTTTTCAAAAATTACCTGCTTATCGTTCTTAAGTCTAGACGCGTTTTCCTGCATTTATTGAATAAATAGTGTATAGATGAATTCCTATCTTAGCATATATGTTACTGTGAACTTTGCCTGACATCTTCCAACGATTCTTCCGTAATTTAAGGGATTTTGGTATTATATATACATATGTAAATTATGTATTGAAGAATACCAAATCTAAGTCCTATAATCTATTTTATACCAAAAATTCTTTCCCTGATTATACAAGATGGATCCGGCATCTAGTTCAAATTTCTCAGATTCCGACAGCTATTCCGATATGGAATTCGACCTGAGCTCCGAAAGCAGCGTAACTGGAATGGATCAACCAATTAGCCATCATCTATTCTAGATGAATTGGGGATGGGTTCGTAATCTACTTAACCATTGGAGACAAGAAGAAGGTGATCCCTTCTATCCACCACATTTACCTCTTGGCGAAGAACCTGAAGCACTTACCGGTGAACCTGTTCGAAACACCCTTTTCTCTCTCATTTCTAGAGTATCTCATCACGATTATATACTATCCCAAATTCTGAATCTTATTCATCCGCTCGTCTGAACTGACAATCATCCCGGTGTAATAGAAGAAGTCAACGAGCTTCGCGATCGCGTAACGGCTTTGGAGAACATGGTGCAAGGATTACAAGCACCATCAAAAACACTAGTACCGCTAACAACATCCACATCGGAAGCCTCAATACCACAAACACTAGCAGCATCACCGACATCAACAGTAGCATCATCAACATCAACAGTATCATTACCACCACCAACAACCACATCTGCATCCCACACCTCAATATCACATCTAAAATATGTACTTCGAGCATCAACATCACACGCACCATAGGTACCAAGGAGTACCAATAACAACAAACGATGAAGTATCGATTCATCACTTCATTGAAGAAATATTCTGTAGAGAATATGTAATTTATAGAAAATTTTAGAGATTACTTATTCTAGTTCTAACCATAAACCAGAAGAGTAGATGGATAGAGATGATAGAGGAAACCCTGACAAGAATGGTGTGTGATCTACAAGCTAGACTGGTTATACAAGCGCCACCAGAAGTACCACCAGCATCACCATTAGTATCACTAATACCAGTAACACTTGTAGTACCACAAGCTCCACCAACTCCATAACCACCGACGATATCAACACCACAATCACCGAGGAGTATATTGGAATAACGAGTTATGAAGTATTAACTCATTATTTCCAAAGAATTTATATATTATATATATATGAATTTTGAAAACCATAATATATCTTTTCGTACTAAGCTATTAAGTATGAATTGAAAAAGGGTAGATACTACTCAGTTAATTCATATTACTAATATGCTATGATGTACATCCTTCGTTAACTACAATCTCTATTTCAAACCAATGAATTCTATTTCATAATAAACCAAGTGTATTATTCAACTACAGGTTTGATTTTACACTCCCATTTTCGATATACTCGAAACTTTCCAGAAAACATCATTTGTACTTTTCGGAATTCACAAGCACCAAGGAATATCAATAAGAATAAATAATGATGTATTAATTACATTAGTGAAATACTCCGTAAAGATGATGTAATCTCTAAAGTTTTAGGGATTATTCATTTCTAGTTCTAACCGTAAACCAAATGAGATTAATATAATATTAACTCATTAAATCCACATTACATCTGAAGAAAATATACATACATATATTTTCATAAAGACTGTAATAAAAATTCTTTTGTACAAAATATCACTTGTGAAATTTTATTTTAACGGGTAGGTAATACCCGAGAAATACTTAAGTTCACATTAATATGTTACACTGTACATTTTCAATGATGTTTCGACAATCGTTAATTATACTCTCTCCTTTCATAGCAATATACATCATTTCATAAAAATCAAGACAACTATTTTCCATACCAATTCTGTGACAACCCGGAAATTTCCAACCAAATTTAAACTTTAATCTTTATATGTTTCCGACACGATAAGCAATATTTGTTAAGTTAAATTTCAAGGATTTTAAACTATGTTCATACATTCATTCAACCTCGACCAAGTTCCAACGATTCACGAACCATTAAACGAATATGATTATATATGTATATGTGTATATATATTATAACTTGAAACTTAAACAAAATATTAGATTAAATACTTTATATGATTGTATCTGTTTCAAAATATTTATTAATGGAATTAGAAGATAAGATCAAATGATTGAATTATCAGATATATATTAAATTATGATTACAAGTCTCTATTGAAAGGCCCACGTTGATTTGAGAAATCTTTTCATTTTAACAATATTCGGAAAATGGTAAAGTGATTTATAAATATGAACAAATTGTCAATCATTGAGAACTAGACAAAGGATAGTGGAAGATTGAATCTCATAAAGACTCGATTGATCTATTTAGTTTCAAACGTACAAAAACGTTTTCAGTTTAAAAAGAACTTTATTATTAAAACGTATATAACTTTTATAAATATCTAGAACCACTTTTGACAACTCATTACTTAACTAGTATGATAAAGATAACGATATTTATATTTTATTTTATTAAATATATATAATAATTTAAATTAATATTATATATATTTATACGCGTATTATACGTACATAGTTTTATACTTTTACTATACTTAAACTTTATCTTTACTTAATTTTTACTTTACTTTAACTTTAATAATTCATACTTTAATAATTCACTTTAATAATTCATACTTTAATAATTCACTTTAATAATTCATACTTTAATAATTCACTTTAATAATTCATACTTTAATAATTCACTTTAATAATTCATACTTTAATAATTCACTTTAATAATTCAAAAATCTATTATAAATAGAATTCAATAGGTTTCATTATTTCATAGAAACTTGAAAATAGTTTTATCTAAACTCTCTCAATCAATTTACATATATATTTTTACTTCGTATTATCTCAAGATATTATTAGTATACATAAAATATTACGACGGAGTGCTGTCCGAGTGATTTCGAAGTTGTTTTTTTGAGTGGGATAGGATTAAGGAAATTATGGGTTATAGCTATGGAGGTGATTGAGTATGGTTCATGGGTATGCTCGTGAGGTCAATATAGTGTTTATCATCTCCGTTGCGTTTACGTACCTTTCCTGCAATATTGAATCTCAATATTGATATGTGAGTACTCATAATTTAATATTTACATACTAATAGTGTATCCCTGACTAGTGCTCGAGTATATAGGATTATGCATGCTTGTACTTTTGATATTGCCATTAGATAGGTTATGTTGATTCCTGAATTAGTTACATATACGATTGAGATAAGGTATAAGATATGCATGTCGTTGGAAAGCTAGCGAAAAATAGTTGAATTTTGGTTTAAGAATCACTTAAATCCAAGTAACGGTTAGAAAGTTATGAAATAAACAAATTGCATAATTAATTTCGTAATTAAAATTACTGATGATAATTAGTGAACTAATTTTCTGGGTTATAAAAAGTGGTTATTTGGATTCTACTCGTCGAGTAGATGAATTTTCATATAAAGCACGTCTCGTTTCGTTGAACGGTTGTCAAGTTATGGAGAAAAGAAGTTTTGTAAATTTTGATGAAATGTCGAAACGGGAACTGAAATTCTCGCTGATCTGCGTTGTTTCATATATATAAAAAAATACCACTGAATTCTTTGCTGTAAGGTCTAGCAAACGACTCTGGCCGTTTGTCAATTCGAGTCTCGACGATTTTTCTAAAAATCATCAAAGTTGACGGTTTGGTCACATTTTAAAATTCTAAAAAGAGCTGAAACTTTTTTATTTAAAAATGTCAGTTTTGTATCAGTTGTCATGGTCGGCCTGATATGTGTTTACTCTTGCCAAAAATCATGTTATATCTTTGTGGTAACGAGAATTTGCAGGCTTTGACCGTTTGTTAATACGAGTTTTGAGGAATTTTCTAAAAATCTCCAAAGTAGGCTACTCGGTCACTTTTGTAAATTTATTAAAGCTGAAAAATTAACTTTGAAACGCCGAAAACGCGTTGGCAACTACGAGTTGTCTAGGTTTAGTTTACTTCTGTAATATTTATGCTTAATCTTTTTGGTAATGTGTAACTTTTATCTTTGGCCGTTTATCAATCGGAGTTCCGATAATTTTTCTAAAAATAGCTGAAGTGGCCCGTTTAGTCATGTTTGACCGAAAATTATTTTTGTATAAGTTATTATATATTTGCATGCGACCTCATTTTTACTTTGACCTTTGACTTTTGACTTTAACCTTTGACTTTTGACTTTGAACTTTGACTTTTCCTGTTAACTTTTCAGTTAACTTTTTGTGTTGATTTTCTCTAAAAAAAAAAAAAAAACCTAAAATACTATTTTATGATTATGAAACCATTTGTGTTACGTTGTTTCACACGTCACCTTTTACTAGAATCTTAATTGAGCATGAGTAATATAACATGTTACTATACTGTAGAGTCACACTCGAGCTATAGGATAGGATTACACTATGACCTGACCTAAATTGCTATACAAATATTGACCAACATATAAATATATATAATTAATATAGGTTCGTGAATCCGAGGCCAACCTTGCACTTGTTCAATGACGTTATATGTATTTTTACTACGAAATACAGTATGGTGAGTTTCATTTACCTTTTTACCCTTTATATTTTTGGGCTGAGAATACATGCGCAATTTTTATAAATGATTTACAAAATAGACACAAGTACGTGAAATTACATTCTATGGTTGAATTATCGAAATCGAATATGCCCCTTTTTATTAAGTCTGGTAATCTAAGAATTAGGGAACAGACACCCTAATTGACGCGAATCCTAAAGATAGATCTATTGGGCCTAACAAACCACATCCAAAGTGTAGTGACCCGAACTTTTCCATGTTTATATATATTAATTGAGATTGATGTTTACATGATTAAATGTTTCCAACATGTTAAGCAATCAAACTTGTTAAGACTTGATTAATTGAAATAGGTTTCATATAGACAATTGACCACCCAAGTTGACCGGTGATTCACGAACGTTAAAACTTGTAAAAAAACTATATGATGACATATATATGGTTATATATATAGTTAACATGATATTATGATAAGTAAACATATCATTAATTATATTAACAATGAACTACATATGTAAAAACAAGACTACTAACTTAATGATTTTGAAACGAGACGTATATGTAACGTTTATCGTTGTAACGACATTTAATGTATATATATCATATTAAGATATATTCGTACATCATAATATCATGATAATATAATAATTTAAAATCTCTTTTGTTATTATAAACATTGGGTTAACAACATTTAACAAGATCGTTAACCTAAAGGTTTCAAAACAACACTTACATGTAACGACTAACGATGACTTAACGACTCAGTTAAAATGTATATACATGTAGTGTTTTAATATGTATTTATACACTTTTGAAAGACTTCAATACACTTATCAAAATAATTCTACTTAACAAAAATGCTTACAATTACATTCTTGTTCAGTTTCATCAACAATTCTACTCGTATGCACCCGTATTCGTACTCGTACAATACACATCTTTTAGATGTATGTACTATTGGTATATACACTCCAATGATCAGCTCTTAGCAGCCCATGTGAGTCACCTAACACATGTGGGAACCATCATTTGGCAACTAGCATGAAATATCTCATAAGATTACAAAAATATGAGTAATCATTCATGACTTATTTACATGAAAACAAAATTACATATCCTTTATATCTAATCCATACACCAACGACCAAAAACACCTACAAACACTTTCATTCTTCAATTTTCTTCATCTAATTGAACTCTCTCAAGTTCTATCTTCAAGTTCTAAGTGTTCTTCATAAATTCCAAAAGTTCTAGTTTCATAAAATCAAGAATACTTTCAAGTTTGCTAGCTCACTTCCAATCTTGTAAGGTGATCATCCAACCTCAAGAAATCTTTGTTTCTTACAGTAGGTTATCATTCTAATACAAGGTAATAATCATATTCAAACTTTGGTTCAATTTCTATAACTATAACAATCTTATTTCAAGTGATGATCTTACTTGAACTTGTTTTCGTGTCATGATTTTGCTTCAAGAACTTTGAGCCATCCAAGGATCCATTGAAGCTAGATCCATTTTTCTCTTTTCCAGTAGGTTCATCCAAGGAACTTAAGGTAGTAATGATGTTCATAACATCATTCGATTCATACATATAAAGCTATCTTATTCGAAGGTTTAAACTTGTAATCACTAGAACATAGTTTAGTTAATTCTAAACTTGTTCGCAAACAAAAGTTAATCCTTCTAACTTGACTTTTAAAATCAACTAAACACATGTTCTATATCTATATGATATGCTAACTTAATGATTTAAAACCTGGAAACACGAAAAACACCGTAAAACCGGATTTACGCCGTCGTAGTAACACCGCGGGCTGTTTTGGGTTAGTTAATTAAAAACTATGATAAACTTTGATTTAAAAGTTGTTATTCTGAGAAAATGATTTTTATTATGAACATGAAACTATATCCAAAAATTATGGTTAAACTCAAAGTGGAAGTATGTTTTCTAAAATGGTCATCTAGACGTCGTTCTTTCGACTGAAATGACTACCTTTACAAAAACGACTTGTAACTTATTTTTCCGACTAGAAACCTATACTTTTTTTGTTTAGATTCATAAAATAGAGTTCAATATGAAACCATAGCAATTTGATTCACTCAAAACGGATTTAAAATGAAGAAGTTATGGGTAAAACAAGATTGGATAATTTTTCTCATTTTAGCTACGTGAAAATTGGTAACAAATCTATTCCAACCATAACTTAATCAACTTGTATTATATATTATGTAATCTTGAGATACCATAGACACGTATACAATGTTTCGACCTATCATGTCGACACATCTATATATATTTCGGAACAACCATAGACACTCTATATGTGAATGTTGGAGTTAGCTATACAGGGTTGAGGTTGATTCCAAAATATATATAGTTTGAGTTGTGATCAATACTGAGATACGTATACACTGGGTCGTGGATTGATTCAAGATAATATTTATCGATTTATTTCTGTACATCTAACTGTGGACAACTAGTTGTAGGTTACTAACGAGGACAGCTGACTTAATAAACTTAAAACATCAAAATATATTAAAAGTGTTGTAAATATATTTTGAACATACTTTGATATATATGTATATATTGTTATAGGTTCGTGAATCAACCAGTGGCCAAGTCTTACTTCCCGACGAAGTAAAAATCTGTGAAAGTGAGTTATAGTCCCACTTTAAAATCTAATATTTTTGGGATGAGAATACATGCAGGTTTTATAAATGATTTACAAAATAGACACAAGTACGTGAAACTACATTCTATGGTTGAATTATCGAAATCGAATATGCCCCTTTTTATTAAGTCTGGTAATCTAAGAATTAGGGAACAGACACCCTAATTGACGCGAATCCTAAAGATAGATCTATTGGGCCTAACAAACCCCATCCAAAGTACCGGATGCTTTAGTACTTCGAAATTTATATCATATCCGAAGGGTGTCCCGGAATGATGGGGATATTCTTATATATGCATCTTGTTATTGTCGGTTACCAGGTGTTCACCATATGAATGATTTTTATCTCTATGTATGGGATGTGTATTGAAATATGAAATCTTGTGGTCTATTGTTACGATTTGATATATATAGGTTAAACCTATAACTCACCAACATTTTTGTTGACGTTTTAAGCATGTTTATTCTCAGGTGATTATTAAGAGCTTCCGCTGTCGCATACTTAAATAAGGACAAGATTTGGAGTCCATGCTTGTATGATATTGTGTAAAAACTGCATTCAAGAAACTTATTTTGTTGTAACATATTTGTATTGTAAACCATTATGTAATGGTCGTGTGTAAACAGGATATTTTAGATTATCATTATTTGATAATCTACGTAAAGCTTTTTAAACCTTTATTGATGAAATAAAGGTTATGGTTTGTTTAAAAATGAATGCAGTCTTTGAAAAACGTCTCATATAGAGGTCAAAACCTCGCAACGAAATCAATTAATATGGAACGTTTTTAATCAATAAGAACGGGACATTTCAGTTGGTATCCGAGCGTTGGTCTTAGAGAACCAGAAAATTTGCATTAGTGTGTCTTATCGAGTTTGTTAGGATGCATTAGTGAGTCTGGACTTCGACCGTGTTTTCTTTAAAAATGATTGCTTAACATTTTTGTTGGAAACTATATATTTTTAACATATGAATATTATGTGATATATTAATCTCTTAACGTGTTTGATATTATGTGATAGATGTCTACCTCTAGAACAAGTCCCATTGACTCACCTAATAATAATGAAGAGTCAAATGTAAATTGGAATGATTTGTGGACTGATTCACAAGTTCCCGAAGAGGAACCGGAAGAAGAGTCGGAACCGGAAGAAGAATCGGAACCGGAAGAAGAATCGGAACCGGATGAAGAAATAGAACCGGTGGGGGAAATAATAAAACGGTTAAGTAAAAGAAAATCCTCAACCAACCGACCAAAGTTAATTATGGTCAATGGTGTTTCCGCCAAGGAAGCAAAATATTGGGAGGATTACCAATTCTCCGATGAATCGGATTCCGACGAGAATTCCGATGATGTTATAGAAATTACCCCAACTGAATTTAAAAAGGCAAAAGAAAATAATAAGGGAAAGGGCATAAAAATAGAGAAATCTAATTCCAACCCCGATGAACTTTATATGTATCGTCAACCCCCGAAGTCCTTAAGTTGTAACAATGACCCGGGAACCTCTAAACCACCAGGTTTTTCTAAACCAATGTGGATAACGACGGCTCGTATTAGGGGAAAATCATATATCCCTAGAAACTTGGCAAAACGAACTAAAACCGAAGAAGAAGAAACAAGCGAGTCGGAATAAGATAGTTGTATTCATGTGGTGTAATATATGTAATGTAGTGTGCTTATGCTTTATGATATATGTAAAAATTGCTTGTATTAATAAGTATTTTTTTTTATGAATCTAACTCTTGTCTATTTTACAGTATAAAAACGCAAAATGGATAGACAACCCAATATTTTAAGAGACCTACCCGGAGACATGATTGATGAAATTTTGTCTAGAGTCGGTCAGAATTCCTCGGCACAACTATTTAAGGCGAGATCAGTTTGTAAGACATTCGAAGAACGTTCCAAGAATGTCTTGGTTTATAAGAGACTTTCGTTTGAAAGATGGGGGATATCACATTGGGAAACCCATAAGTTACGATGTGTTTACTTTGACGCATATATTGCGGGGAACCCAAATGCTATTTTACGCAATGGGTTAAGAAATTATTTTGACTCAATATATCCGAATATTGGACTTCGTGAATTAGAAAAAGCGGCTAACATGCAACATAAAGAAGCATGTTATGCTTACGGATTAGTAATGTTCGCTTCTCACCAAAGTGAGAACAAGAACATCGGGCTACAACTATTAAACAAAACGTTCCCACAAGTGACGGAGTCGGTAATTAGGGTAAGAAATGAGGTGTTTAGATTGTTACGGGACTGTTGGACATTACGTAACCCTCGTCCCTTTGACGACGTTACAACACGCTGTCTTATCAACGGCCATAACGGTTATGTTGCACAAGACCAAGGATGGGAAGTAGTCCTAGTAAAACCAGAATGCATGACTTGTTTCTGGACGTATGAATTACGTGTCTTTATTGCCTTTGCTGAACGACTTGTGTACTAGCTAGAATTATCTTCACAACTATCTTGTATCAAAGTTATTGTGTGCTATATTTCATGCTTTATGTAAAATAAGCGGTATTGTAAGTTTGTAAAATATTGTATAAAAGTTTGAACGCAAAATATTATTATAATCAGTTTTTCATATAGAATTGTAGTAGTTGAATTGTATATTAGCTACTAAGTATGAACTTAACGGGTAGGTACTACCCGAATTTAAACTTATAAAACGCTAATATGAAGAAAAAGCTTTTATAAATGAGTTCATATTATGCTACGAAATACTATTAACTACTCTTAATATTCTGTATGATTAACTTGTTCCATTTAACTATTTTGAAGGAAATGGCACCGACTACTCGACACACTGTGAATATGAATGAAGAGGAATTCCGTACTTTTCTAGCTTCAAACATAGCCGCAGTACAGGCTGCGCTACATACCAACAATAACCTTGGATCTAGCAGTACAGGAAATCGTGTAGGATGCACCTACAAAGAATTCACTGCCTGCAAACCTTTGGAATTTGATGGAACCGAAGGACCGATCGGATTGAAACGGTGGACCGAGAAGGTTGAATCGGTGTTTGCCATAAGTAAGTGTACTGAAGAGGACAAAGTGAAGTACGCTACGCATACCTTCACAGGTTCTGCGTTAACATGGTGGAATACCTATCTAGAGCAAGTGGGACAAGACGATGCGTACGCACTACCGTGGTCAGCATTCAAGCACTTGATGAACGAGAAGTACCGTCCCAGAACCGAGGTCAATAAGCTCAAGACAGAACTTAGAGGGTTACGAACCCAAGGATTTGATATTACCACGTACGAAAGACGATTCACAGAATTGTGCCTATTGTGTCCGGGAGCATTCGAAGATGAGGAAGAGAAGATCGACGCGTTTGTGAAAGGATTACCGGAAAGAATCCAAGAAGATATAAGTTCACACGAGCCCGCCTCCATACAACAGGCATGTAGAATGGCTCACAAACTAGTGAACCAGATTGAAGAAAGAATTAAAGAACAGACTGCTGAAGAGGCCAATGTGAAGCAAGTCAAAAGAAAGTGGGAGGAAAACGGTGATAAGAATCACCAATACAACAACAACAGCAATTATAACAATAATCGCAACAACTATCCTAACAATCGCAACATCAATCGCAACTACAACAAACGGCCCAACAACAACAACAACAACAACAACAACCACAACAATCATCTCAACAACAATAATAACCGCAACAACAACAACAACAATCAGAAGCAACTATGCCAAAGGTGTGAAAAGAATCACTCGGGGTTCTGCACCAAATTTTGCAACAAGTGTAAAAGAAATGGTCATAGCGCGGCGAAGTGTGAGGTCTACGGACCAGGGGTTAATAGAACGAAAGGAACAAATGGTGTCGGAACGAGTAATGGCGGAGCAAGTAGTGTCGGAGCAAGTTATGCCAATGTAGTTTGTTATAAATGTGGAAAACCAGGCCACATTATTAGAAATTGCCCGAACCAGGAGAACACGAATGGACAAGGCCGTGGAAGAGTTTTCAATATTAATGCGGTAGAGGCACAGGAAGACCCGGAGCTTGTTACGGGTACGTTTCTTATTGACAATAAATCTGCTTACGTTTTATTTGATTCGGGTGCGGATAGAAGCTATATGAGTAGAGATTTTTGTGCTAAATTAAGTTGTCCATTGACGCCTTTGGATAGTAAATTTTTACTCGAATTAGCAAATGGTAAATTAATTTCAGCAGATAATATATGTCGGAATCGAGAAATTAAACTGGTTAGCGAGACATTTAAGATTGATTTGATACCAGTAGAGTTAGGGAGTTTTGATGTGATAATCGGTATGGACTGGTTGAAAGAAGTGAAAGCGGAGATCGTTTGTTACAAAAATGCAATTCGCATTATACGAGAAAAAGGAAAACCCTTAATGGTGTACGGAGAAAAGGGCAACACGAAGCTACATCTTATTAGTAATTTGAAGGCACAAAAACTAATAAGAAAAGGTTGCTATGCTGTTCTAGCACATGTCGAGAAAGTACAAACTGAAGAAAAGAGCATCAATGATGTTCCCATTGCAAAAGAATTTCCCGATGTATTTCCGAAAGAATTACCGGGATTACCCCCACATCGATCCGTTGAATTTCAAATAGATCTTGTACCAGGAGCTGCACCAATAGCTCGTGCTCCTTACAGACTCGCACCCAGCGAGATGAAAGAACTGCAAAGCCAATTACAAGAACTTTTAGAGCGTGGTTTCATTCGACCAAGCACATCACCGTGGGGAGCTCCTGTTTTGTTTGTCAAGAAGAAAGATGGTACATTCAGGTTGTGTATCGACTACCGGGAGTTGAACAAACTTACCATCAAGAACCGCTACCCACTACCGAGAATCGACGACTTATTTGATCAACTACAAGGCTCGTCTGTTTATTCAAAGATTGACTTACGTTCCGGGTATCATCAAATGCGGGTGAAAGAAGATGATATTCCAAAGACTGCTTTCAGAACACGTTACGGTCATTACGAGTTTATGGTCATGCCGTTTGGTTTAACTAATGCACCAGCTGTGTTCATGGACCTTATGAACCGAGTGTGTGGACCATACCTTGACAAGTTTGTCATTGTTTTCATTGATGACATACTTATTTACTCAAAGAATGACCAAGAACACGGTGAACATTTGAGAAAGGTGTTAGAAGTATTGAGGAAGGAAGAATTGTACGCTAAGTTTTCAAAGTGTGCATTTTGGTTGGAAGAAGTTCAATTCCTCGGTCACATAGTGAACAAAGAAGGTATTAAGGTGGATCCGGCAAAGATAGAAACTGTTGAAAAGTGGGAAACCCCGAAAACTCCGAAACACATACGCCAGTTTTTAGGACTAGCTGGTTACTACAGAAGGTTCATCCAAGACTTTTCCAGAATAGCAAAACCCTTGACTAGGGGTGTGCATGGTTCGGGTAGAACCGAAAAAGACCGAGGACCAAGGAGGAACCGAACCGAAACCGAAATACCCGAATATATTTGGTCCGGTCCTTGGTCCATATATTTTCATTATTCCGGGTTTCGGTCTGGTCCAGTCCAAACCCGAAAAGACCAATATTTGGACCGAACCGAATTATTGTACGGTGTATCTTCCTTAGAAATAATGATTTCCTTGTTCATCTTACATTTGAAAACGATATGTACGCTAGAAGTGCGTTTGTGGAAATGAAATTTATACATAATGAACAACAAAGAGATACCTTTAAAATTATTTTCATAAAAAATGATGTGTAAAAAACGGATTCCACGTGAAAAAACGATACATTATAAATATAAATATACATATAAAATCATAAGTTAAAAGGGTACTGATAAAGATGATTCTATAGAACTACAATGGAATTATAAAAATATTGAGTAAAATTTATTAGTATTTTTGACGTTTTAAGTTTATGAAAATATCTCTTTATTTCCACATCTTATTACTCTTGTATAATAAAAAACTATATGGGTCGGGTTTTTACCCGAACCGATTGAACCGAAGCTAGAACCGGACCGGACCGAACCATATTTGAATGGTCCGGTCCTCGGTTCCAATTTTCATAAAAATTTGGGTTTTGGTCCGGTCCGGGTATTAGCTGGTCCGGTTCGGGTATGGACCATGCACAGCCCTACCCTTGACTGCATTAACGCATAAAGGGAAGAAATTTGAATGGAATGATGAACAAGAGAAAGCGTTTCAGTTATTGAAGAAAAAGCTAACTACGGCACCTATATTGTCATTGCCTGAAGGGAATGATGATTTTGTGATTTATTGTGACGCATCAAAGCAAGGTCTCGGTTGTGTATTAATGCAACGAACGAAGGTGATTGCTTATGCGTCTAGACAATTGAAGATTCACGAACAAAATTATACGACGCATGATTTGGAATTAGGCGCGGTTGTTTTTGCATTAAAGACTTGGAGGCACTACTTATATGGGGTCAAAAGTATTATATATACCGACCACAAAAGTCTTCAACACATATTTAATCAAAAACAACTGAATATGAGGCAGCGTAGGTGGATTGAATTATTGAATGATTACGATTTTGAGATTCGTTACCACCCGGGGAAGGCAAATGTGGTAGCCGATGCCTTGAGCAGGAAGGATAGAGAACCCATTCGAGTAAAATCTATGAATATAATGATTCATAATAACATTACTACTCAAATAAAGGAGGCGCAACAAGGAGTTTTAAAAGAGGGAAATTTAAAGGATGAAATACCCAAAGGATCGGAGAAGCATCTTAATATTCGGGAAGACGGAACCCGGTATAGGGCTGAAAGGATTTGGGTACCAAAATTTGGAGATATGAGAGAAATGGTACTTAGAGAAGCTCATAAAACCAGATACTCAATACATCCTGGAACGGGGAAGATGTACAAGGATCTCAAGAAACATTTTTGGTGGCCGGGTATGAAAGCCGATGTTGCTAAATACGTAGGAGAATGTTTGACGTGTTCTAAGGTCAAAGCTGAGCATCAGAAACCATCAGGTCTACTTCAACAACCCAAAATCCCAGAATGGAAATGGGAAAACATTACCATGGATTTCATCACTAAATTGCCAAGGACTGCAAGTGGTTTTGATACTATTTGGGTAATAGTTGATCGTCTCACCAAATCAGCACACTTCCTACCAATAAGAGAAGATGACAAGATGGAGAAGTTAGCACGACTGTATTTGAAGGAAGTCGTCTCCAGACATGGAATACCAATCTCTATTATCTCTGATAGGGATGGCAGATTTATTTCAAGATTCTGGCAGACATTACAGCAAGCATTAGGAACTCGTCTAGACATGAGTACTGCCTATCATCCACAAACTGATGGGCAGAGCGAAAGGACGATACAAACGCTTGAAGACATGCTACGAGCATGTGTTATTGATTTCGGAAACAGTTGGGATCGACATCTACCGTTAGCAGAATTTTCCTACAACAACAGCTACCATTCAAGCATTGAGATGGCGCCGTTTGAAGCACTTTATGGTAGAAAGTGCAGGTCTCCGATTTGTTGGAGTGAGGTGGGGGATAGACAGATTACGGGTCCGGAGATTATACAAGAAACTACCGAGAAGATCATCCAAATTCAACAACGGTTGAAAACCGCCCAAAGTCGACAAAAGAGCTACGCTGACATTAAAAGAAAAGATATAGAATTTGAAATTGGAGAGATGGTCATGCTTAAAGTTTCACCTTGGAAAGGCGTTGTTCGATTTGGTAAACGAGGGAAATTAAATCCAAGGTATATTGGACCATTCAAGATTATTGATCGTGTCGGACCAGTAGCTTACCGACTTGAGTTACCTCAACAACTCGCGGCTGTACATAACACTTTCCACGTCTCGAATTTGAAGAAATGTTTTGCTAAAGAAGATCTCACTATTCCGTTAGATGAAATCCAAATCAACGAAAAACTCCAATTCATCGAAGAACCCGTCGAAATAATGGATCGTGAGGTTAAAAGACTTAAGCAAAACAAGATACCAATTGTTAAGGTTCGATGGAATGCTCGTAGAGGACCCGAGTTCACCTGGGAGCGTGAAGATCAGATGAAGAAGAAATACCCGCATCTATTTCCAGAAGATTCGTCAACACCTTCAACAGCTTAAAATTTCGGGACGAAATTTATTTAACGGGTAGGTACTGTAGTGACCCGAACTTTTCCATGTTTATATATATTAATTGAGATTGATGTTTACATGATTAAATGTTTCCAACATGTTAAGCAATCAAACTTGTTAAGACTTGATTAATTGAAATAGGTTTCATATAGACAATTGACCACCCAAGTTGACCGGTGATTCACGAACGTTAAAACTTGTAAAAAAACTATATGATGACATATATATGGTTATATATATAGTTAACATGATATTATGATAAGTAAACATATCATTAATTATATTAACAATGAACTACATATGTAAAAACAAGACTACTAACTTAATGATTTTGAAACGAGACGTATATGTAACGTTTATCGTTGTAACGACATTTAATGTATATATATCATATTAAGATATATTCGTACATCATAATATCATGATAATATAATAATTTAAAATCTCTTTTGTTATTATAAACATTGGGTTAACAACATTTAACAAGATCGTTAACCTAAAGGTTTCAAAACAACACTTACATGTAACGACTAACGATGACTTAACGACTCAGTTAAAATGTATATACATGTAGTGTTTTAATATGTATTTATACACTTTTGAAAGACTTCAATACACTTATCAAAATAATTCTACTTAA
The DNA here is from genome assembly GCF_046630445.1 of Rutidosis leptorrhynchoides. Taxonomy (NCBI): domain Eukaryota; kingdom Viridiplantae; phylum Streptophyta; class Magnoliopsida; order Asterales; family Asteraceae; genus Rutidosis; species Rutidosis leptorrhynchoides. The sequence continues at coordinate 346,444,585 of NC_092336.1, forward strand.
CAAAAATGCTTACAATTACATTCTTGTTCAGTTTCATCAACAATTCTACTCGTATGCACCCGTATTCGTACTCGTACAATACACATCTTTTAGATGTATGTACTATTGGTATATACACTCCAATGATCAGCTCTTAGCAGCCCATGTGAGTCACCTAACACATGTGGGAACCATCATTTGGCAACTAGCATGAAATATCTCATAAGATTACAAAAATATGAGTAATCATTCATGACTTATTTACATGAAAACAAAATTACATATCCTTTATATCTAATCCATACACCAACGACCAAAAACACCTACAAACACTTTCATTCTTCAATTTTCTTCATCTAATTGAACTCTCTCAAGTTCTATCTTCAAGTTCTAAGTGTTCTTCATAAATTCCAAAAGTTCTAGTTTCATAAAATCAAGAATACTTTCAAGTTTGCTAGCTCACTTCCAATCTTGTAAGGTGATCATCCAACCTCAAGAAATCTTTGTTTCTTACAGTAGGTTATCATTCTAATACAAGGTAATAATCATATTCAAACTTTGGTTCAATTTCTATAACTATAACAATCTTATTTCAAGTGATGATCTTACTTGAACTTGTTTTCGTGTCATGATTTTGCTTCAAGAACTTTGAGCCATCCAAGGATCCATTGAAGCTAGATCCATTTTTCTCTTTTCCAGTAGGTTCATCCAAGGAACTTAAGGTAGTAATGATGTTCATAACATCATTCGATTCATACATATAAAGCTATCTTATTCGAAGGTTTAAACTTGTAATCACTAGAACATAGTTTAGTTAATTCTAAACTTGTTCGCAAACAAAAGTTAATCCTTCTAACTTGACTTTTAAAATCAACTAAACACATGTTCTATATCTATATGATATGCTAACTTAATGATTTAAAACCTGGAAACACGAAAAACACCGTAAAACCGGATTTACGCCGTCGTAGTAACACCGCGGGCTGTTTTGGGTTAGTTAATTAAAAACTATGATAAACTTTGATTTAAAAGTTGTTATTCTGAGAAAATGATTTTTATTATGAACATGAAACTATATCCAAAAATTATGGTTAAACTCAAAGTGGAAGTATGTTTTCTAAAATGGTCATCTAGACGTCGTTCTTTCGACTGAAATGACTACCTTTACAAAAACGACTTGTAACTTATTTTTCCGACTAGAAACCTATACTTTTTTTGTTTAGATTCATAAAATAGAGTTCAATATGAAACCATAGCAATTTGATTCACTCAAAACGGATTTAAAATGAAGAAGTTATGGGTAAAACAAGATTGGATAATTTTTCTCATTTTAGCTACGTGAAAATTGGTAACAAATCTATTCCAACCATAACTTAATCAACTTGTATTATATATTATGTAATCTTGAGATACCATAGATACGTATACAATGTTTCGACCTATCATGTCGACACATCTATATATATTTCGGAACAACCATAGACACTCTATATGTGAATGTTGGAGTTAGCTATACAGGGTTGAGGTTGATTCCAAAATATATATAGTTTGAGTTGTGATCAATACTGAGATACGTATACACTGGGTCGTGGATTGATTCAAGATAATATTTATCGATTTATTTCTGTACATCTAACTGTGGACAACTAGTTGTAGGTTACTAACGAGGACAGCTGACTTAATAAACTTAAAACATCAAAATATATTAAAAGTGTTGTAAATATATTTTGAACATACTTTGATATATATGTATATATTGTTATAGGTTCGTGAATCAACCAGTGGCCAAGTCTTACTTCCCGACGAAGTAAAAATCTGTGAAAGTGAGTTATAGTCCCACTTTAAAATCTAATATTTTTGGGATGAGAATACATGCAGGTTTTATAAATGATTTACAAAATAGACACAAGTACGTGAAACTACATTCTATGGTTGAATTATCGAAATCGAATATGCCCCTTTTTATTAAGTCTGGTAATCTAAGAATTAGGGAACAGACACCCTAATTGACGCGAATCCTAAAGATAGATCTATTGGGCCTAACAAACCCCATCCAAAGTACCGGATGCTTTAGTACTTCGAAATTTATATCATATCCGAAGGGTGTCCCGGAATGATGGGGATATTCTTATATATGCATCTTGTTATTGTCGGTTACCAGGTGTTCACCATATGAATGATTTTTATCTCTATGTATGGGATGTGTATTGAAATATGAAATCTTGTGGTCTATTGTTACGATTTGATATATATAGGTTAAACCTATAACTCACCAACATTTTTGTTGACGTTTTAAGCATGTTTATTCTCAGGTGATTATTAAGAGCTTCCGCTGTCGCATACTTAAATAAGGACAAGATTTGGAGTCCATGCTTGTATGATATTGTGTAAAAACTGCATTCAAGAAACTTATTTTGTTGTAACATATTTGTATTGTAAACCATTATGTAATGGTCGTGTGTAAACAGGATATTTTAGATTATCATTATTTGATAATCTACGTAAAGCTTTTTAAACCTTTATTGATGAAATAAAGGTTATGGTTTGTTTAAAAATGAATGCAGTCTTTGAAAAACGTCTCATATAGAGGTCAAAACCTCGCAACGAAATCAATTAATATGGAACGTTTTTAATCAATAAGAACGGGACATTTCACAAAGTACCGGATGCTTTAGTACTTCGAAATTTATATCATGTCCGAAGGAGGATCCCGGAATGATAGGGGATATTCTTATAGTTAAGTCTGGTAATCTAAGAATTAGGGAACAGACACCCTAATTGACGCGAATCCTAAAGATAGATCTATTGGGCCTAACAAACCCCATCCAAAGTACCGGATGCTTTAGTACTTCGAAATTTATATCATGTCCGAAGGAGGATCCCGGAATGATAGGGGATATTCTTATATGTATCTAGTTAATGTCGGTTACCAGGTGTTCACCATATGAATGATTATTTTTGTCTCTATGCATGGGACGTATATTTATGAGAACTGGAAATGAAATTCTTGTGGTCTATTAAAATGATGGAAATAAATGATTATTATAAACTAATGAACTCACCAACCTTTTGGTTGACACTTTAAAGCATGTTTATTCTCAGGTGTTAAAGAAATCTTCCGATGTGCATTTTCTCATTTTAAAGATATTACTTGGAGTCTTTCATAGCATATTTCGAAGAACGTTGCATTCGAGTCATTGAGTTTATCAAAGATTATTATTAAATCAATTTATAGTTGGATAGTGGATATTATGAAATGGTATGCATGCCTGTCAATTTTCGATGTAAAGAAAGATTGTCTTTTAAAAACGAATGCAATGTTTGTAAAATGTATCATATAGAGGTCAAATACCTCGCAATGTAATCAACTATTATGAATCGTTTATGATGTATATGAACGGGTCCTTTCAGTTGGTATCAGAGCGGTGGTCTTAGCGAACCAGGTCTGCATTAGTGTGTCTAACAGATAAGTCGATAGGATGCATTAGTGAGTCTGGACTTCGACCGTGTCTGCATGTCAATAGTTTTGCTTATCATTTTGTGTTAAAAATTAACTACTTATCATCCTCATGAAATTACCTGCTTATCATTTTTAGTCTAAGACACGTCTTGCTGCATTGATTGCATGAATAGTGTATAGACAAAAATTCATATCTTAGCGTATCTGCTAAATCATATCTTATCGTATCTATTACTGTAAACGTTGCCTGATATATCCCGTAAATTCCTCCGTAATTTACGAAATCGTTTGTTCTATATATATGGATATTCTATGTAATTAGAATACCATCCGATAACCGAAAATCATTTCATATCGAAAAAAAAATCCTTATTCAATCGTACGAAATGGAATTCATCATTAATTCAAGTTCCTCGGATTTCGAAATGGAATCCCACTCCAGCTCCGAAAGCAGTGTGACCGGAATAGATCAACCAATCAGTCATCACCTATTCTGGATGAATTGGGGATGGGTTCGTAGCCTCCTCAATCATTAGAGACAAGAAGAAGGTGATCCCTTCCATCCACCACATTGCCCTCTTGATGAAGAACCTGAAGCACTTACCGGCGAACCTATTCGAAACACCATTTTCTCGCTCATTTCCAGAGTATCTCGTCACAATTATATATTACATCAAATTTTAGATTTTATTTATCCGCTCGTCCGAACCGACAATCACCCCGGTGTAATAGAAGAAGTCAACGAGCTTCACGCTCGGGTAGTGGCTTTGGAGAATATGGTGCAGAGATTACAAACACCAGCAGCAGCAGCAGCAGTATAACCAGTAACACCATCATCAACGCCAATAGTACCATTACCACCCCAACCACAACCACGTCGTAAACCTCAACTTTACACTCTGTCCCACGAGCACCAATGTCATACGCCCTGTAGATACCAAGGAATACCAATAACAATAACCGACGAAGTATTAATTCATAACTTCATTGGAGAAACATTCCGCGCAGATTATGTAATCTCTAAAGTCTTAGAGATTATCTAATCTAGCCCTAACCATAAATCAGTTAAGCGAACCAAAATGATAGAAGGAAGAGTAGAAACCCTGACAAAAATGGTGTGTGATTAACAAGCTAAACTTGTTTTACCAACAGCATCAACAGTACCGTCAGCGTCACCAGCATCATCAGTACAGTCAACATCAGAATCAACAACACCTATAACATCACAAACTCCGTCAGCTCAATAATCACTATGGACATCATTACGAATCAATAACCCGTATATTGTATCAATGAGTTATGAAGAATTAACACATTCCCTTTGAAGAAATTATATGTATATTTTATATATTTTGAAATAAAAATAAATCTTTCCGTGCTAAGCTATTATGTGTGAATCTTAACTACTCGGTTAATTCATATTACAAATATGCAATAATGTACGTCCTTCGGCCGCAACTTAACCAGCGTTAACTACAATCTCTGTCACAATTCAACAAATTCCAATTCATAATAAATCAAGTATATATTTGATTTTACACTTTCATCATCGATGTACCTGAAACTTTTCAGATAACATCATTCGTACTTTGCGAAATTCACAAGAATTCCACGAACCGAACATCATACATCAACAAATAACGAAGTATTGATTCATAATTTCAATGTCATTAAAGAAATACTGCGTAAAAGTTATGTACTTTTTAAAGCCTTTAGGGATTATTCAATTCTAGTTTCAACCGTAAATCAAATGAGTTTAATTTAACATTAACTCATTAAATCTATGTTACATCTGAAGAAAATATACATATATATATTTTCATAAAGACTGTAATAAAATTCTTTTGTACAAAATATTAATTGTGAATTTTTTTTAACGGGTAGGTAATACCCGAGAGATATATAAATTCACAATTAATATATTACATTCTTCGAATCTGATTCAGCAAATCATCCATTATACTCACTACTTTCACAACAATATACATTCTTTTATAGAAATCAAAACAACCATACTCATTCAAAATTTAATTACATATTCTGATTTTGAAATCTCAAAATTCAACTTGAGATATGACCAAAATCATCACTCTTAGATCCTTACATCTTTCACAAGCTATATTTTGACTTCAAAACTGTGTTAGAACATCAAATGTATGTTAACGATTACAATCTGTGTTCAAACCCTTCGAAAATTTCTGAAGACACTTCGAATGATGAGCAATCGAGATGATGATCCAACCACATGTTACCCACAGTTATGTACCCGAAAAACTCTTGAAACCAAAGTAAAAGTTTAAACAACGTATCCGCGTCAGATTCTTTAGCATTTATTAGCAAAAATAACTTTGCGACTCCTATTCAAAGTAGCCAGTTTTGTCACAGCTCCAGTAAGTCAACTTCGACTTTTCAGTCAGACTAACCTTATTATAACCTTGAGATATACACCATCGTTACCAGGGAACCTTTTACATTCCACCACATTATTAACAGATGTATCAACAAATTCATTACCCTTTGACTTTAGCCTCTCCAAAATGTCATTATAATTATTCATTGAAACCACATCATTTACTCATTCGCATCTTGTAATGAGAATTTCCATACAAATCATTGGGAATTAGCAATCAGTATTTTGAAATCTCGCAGCATGTCTACGCCAACAGTTATATGTGTATATATAACGTCTATCTTCTGGACTTAATTTGAATGTGAAGATTCTGAAAAACACTTCGAACTACGAATTGGTTCTCCGAAAATGGAAAAATACTGATGAAGCAGCAAAAAAACTATAAACGACCTTAACAGTAAAAGTTTGATGATCATGAATAGGTGTGCTGGCAAAGCGCAGAAAAAGAGAAGTCTTAGAACTGGAAAACGGATTGAGCAAAGTAGGAAGGAGGCTGTGGACAAATTACAAAGACTGAACCTGACTTCAAAGGATCCAAATAATTCAGTATCTGCTGAAGTCATTAACGAATACCTTGCTCCTGACTCTAAACCCCTGCGAAAAATATTCTTCATCATCCTCTGATATTAGAAATTCTAAAATATCATCATATCTTTCATTATAAATATCCTCCATATTTCTGAAGATATTTTCTTAATTTTTCTTATTTGAAATCATTTACCTCTTCGCGCTATCTGTATTACATCATAAAAGAAACTATTTTAGTTTCTAAATTCTGAAACATTCAAGTTTAAAATAGGAATATTTTGAAGTAGTGTTGGGAACTGAAGCATGAATTAGTATAATATAATGACACTTGATCAATGTGATTATATTACAGTAAGTCATGCTGAGTTTCTAAATGGAACGTGATGATTCACAGATCATAACATCATCATGTGCCATGTTATACGACTCTTGTATTCTATTTAACCTCTAAAATATCAAGAAAATATTTCTTGATGATTCGGCCTTTTCCAAGGTATTTTAGTAATTTGACAAGTCGAGATCGTGCCATCACAATTTCCTTCCTAGAACATTAACAATGTTCATTTCGAAATTCATATCTGTGAATTCTGGACCATTACAAGAGGTGCTTAATCGCAAGAAGAAGGAACGAAAGGACAAAACTCCGAAATAGAAATTGGGGTATAAATTGCAGCAAATAAAAGAGAGCATTAACTGTGAATGATAATGATTATAGAAGACAGAAGCAGAGACTTTGAAATATAAGGGAACATATAAAGCCCAACGACAAACCAGAAATTATAAACCATATATATCGATGCATATAGCAATATAAAGACACGGGAGAACTAGGAACACTGTAAACCCAAGAGTATAGTAGAAGTAAATAGATTCTTCCGACGGTAGATGAAAAAAAGAAGAATGACCGATATGAAAGTTAGAAGTATATCGAGAATCAGAACTGGATGGAGCATATTGATGAATACTTTAAAATATGAGTTGAGGGAGAAAGAATAGAAGGTGATGAAACATGACTAGGAACTTAGAAATCAACAGATTTAACTCACACAATGGCAGAATAAGTGAATCAAACCCTCTAGTGAATAGGTTAAGTTTTTTTTTGATTAATTTAGTCAAACCACAACTAAATCAAGTGTGATTAGATCAACACCTAGAGCTATTATTCACCACCTGGGTGATTTGGACTGAGAGAGAATCGAAGGAGCTCACTAGATCTGAGTGTGTGTAACAAATGAGAGGCTTAACCAAAAATGAAGAACATAAGACTTTATATACCCCTGCTGTTGACACACCCATACGATTCATTCATCACACGTACGAGTTGGCTTCATCAACCGTACGGGTGATCACTCACTCGTGTCTTATCATTTAGGTTGTAATTGTGACTTAGCTCAGCATCAACCATGCGTATGAGCCTGTCAGCCGTACTAGTGAGGCTTCACTCGTACGTCTGACTAAGTCTAACATAGTCAAACATCTAAATCTCGTTCCTGCAGTTCCTGTAACCACATACAAACACGGATAGGATAATAACGAGCAATCATGGTGGCCTGTAAACTGTTGTACCTGCAATGGACGTGGGTAGATGTCTAGGGACTTGCATAAAATGCATCAACAGATGGTGTGAGTTGTAAGAAAACGAAGGAGGTGAATTTATAAGAAAATCTCTGACAGAACAATTAAAATGAATGATCGCATTTAAAGCGGATCCTAATTCCCTTGATTACCGGAGAGTCAAATCTTATTAAGAAGATTTTCTTCAAATCCCTTAAAATCTGGGAATCAATCATATCTACGTCAAATGATAAGATGAATCTACACTTACTCATTTCACTCTTCTATGTTAGCTTCATTCGTACTCTTCATATAAATGGATTGTTTATCCAAATTATTCGCTGATGATAAAACTCTAATTTTCAGCCCGTATGCATCATGAAAACATACTTATTATCATTCACGACCTTTCCACTCAAATTTCGGGACGAAATTTCTTTAACGGGTAGGTACTGTGACAACCCGGAAATTTCCAACCAAATTTAAACTTTAATCTTTATATGTTTCCGACACGATAAGCAATATTTGTTAAGTTAAATTTCAAGAATTTTAAACTATGTTCATACATTCATTCAACCTCGACCAAGTTCCAACGACTCACGAACCATTAAACGAATATGATTATATATGTATATGTGTATATATATTATAACTTGAAACGTAAACAAAATATTAGATTAAATACTTTATATGATTGTATCTGTTTCAAAATGTTTATCAATGGAATTAGAAGATAAGATCAAATGATTGAATTATCAGATATATTAAATTATGATTACAAGTCTCTGTTGAAAGGCCCACGTTGATTTGAGAAATCTTTTCAGTTTAACAATATTCGAAAAATGGTAAAGTGATTTATAAATATGAACAAATTGTCAATCATTGAGAACTAGACAAAGGATAGTGGAAGATTGAATCTCATAAAGACTCGATTGATCTATTTAGTTTCAAACGTACAAAAACGTTTTCAGTTTAAAAAGAACTTTATTATTAAAACGTATATAACTTTTATAAATATCTAGAACCACTTTTGACAACTCATTACTTAACTAGTATGATAAAGATAACGATATTTATATTTTATTTTATTAAATATATATAACGATTTAAATTAATATTATATATTTATACGCGTATTATACGTACATAGTTTTATACTTTTACTATACTTAAACTTTACCTTTACTTTATTTTTACTTTACTTTAACTTTAATAATTCATACTTTAATAATTCACTTTAATAATTCATACTTTAATAATTAACTTTAATAATTCATACTTTAATAATTCACTTTAATAATTTTTACTTTAATAATTCACTTTAATAATTCATACTTTAATAATTCACTTTAAAAATTCAAAAATCTATTATAAATAGAATTCAATAGGTTTCATTATTTCATAGAAACTTGAAAATAGTTTTATCTAAACTCTCTCAATCAATTTACATATATATATTTACTCCGTATTATCTCAAGATATTATTAGTATACATAAAATATTACGACGGAGTGCTGTCCGAGTGATTTCGAAGTTGTTTTTTTGAGTGGGATAGGATTAAGGAAATTATGAGTTATAGCTATGGAGGTGATTGAGTATGGTTCATGGGTATGCTCGTGAGGTCAATATAGTGTTTATCATCTCCGTTGCGTTTACGTACCTTTCCTGCAATATTGAATCTCAATATTGATATGTGAGTACTCATAATTTAATTTTTACATACTAATAGTGTATCCCTGACTAGTGCTCGAGTATATAGGATTATGCATGCTTGTACTTTTGATATTGCCATTAGATAGGTTATGTTGATTCCTAAATTAGTTACATATACGATTGAGATAAGGTATAAGATATGCATGTCGTTGGAAAGTTAGCGAAAAATAGTTGAATTTTGGTTTAAGAATCACTTGAATCCAAGTAACGGTTAGAAAGTTATGAAATAAACAAATTGCATAATTAATTTCGTAATTAAAATTGCTGATGATAATTAGTGAACTAATTTTTTCGGTTATAAAAAGTGGTTATTTGAATTCTACTCGTCGAGTAGATGAATTTTCATACAAAGCACGTCTCGTTTCGTTGAACGGTTGTCAAATTATGGAGAAAAGAAGTTTTGCAAATTTTGATGAAATGTCGAAACGGGAACTGAAATTCTCGCTGATCTGCGTTGTTTCATATATAAAAAAAAATACCACTGAATTCTTTGCTGTAAGGTCTAACAAACGACTCTGGCCGTTTGTCAATTCGAGTCTCGACGATTTTTCTAAAAATCATCAAAGTTGACGGTTTGGTCACATTTTAAAATTCTAAAAAGAGCTGAAACTTTTTTATTTAAAAATGTCAGTTTTGTATCAGTTGTCATGGTCGGCCTGATATGTGTTTACTCTTGCCAAAAATCATGTTATATCTTTGTGGTAACGAGAATTTGCAGGCTTTGACCGTTTGTTAATACGAGTTTTGAGGAATTTTCTAAAAATCTCCAAAGTAGGCTACTCGGTCACTTTTGTAAATTTATTAAAGCTGAAAAATTAACTTTGAAACGCCGAAAACGCGTTGGCAACTACGAGTTGTCTAGGTTTAGTTTACTTCTGTAATATTTATGCTTAATCTTTTTGGTAATGTGTAACTTTTATCTTTGGCCGTTTATCAATCGGAGTTCCGATAATTTTTCTAAAAATAGCTGAAGTGGCCCGTTTAGTCATGTTTGACCGAAAATTATTTTTGTATAAGTTATTATATATTTGCATGCGACCTCATTTTTACTTTGACCTTTGACTTTTGACTTTTGACTTTGAACTTTGACTTTTCCTGTTAACTTTTCAGTTAACTTTTTGTGTTGATTTTCTCTAAAAAAAAAAAAAAAACCTAAAATACTATTTTATGATTATGAAACCATTTGTGTTACGTTGTTTCACACGTCACCTTTTACTAGAATCTTAATTGAGCATGAGTAATATAACATGTTACTATACTGTAGAGTCACACTCGAGCTATAGGATAGGATTACACTATGACCTGACCTAAATTGCTATACAAATATTGACCAACATATAAATATATATAATTAATATAGGTTCGTGAATCCGAGGCCAACCTTGCACTTGTTCAATGACGTTATATGTATTTTTACTACGAAATACAGTATAGTGAGTTTCATTTACCTTTTTACCCTTTATATTTTTGGGCTGAGAATACATGCGCAATTTTTATAAATGATTTACAAAATAGACACAAGTACGTGAAACTACATTCTATGGTTGAATTATCGAAATCGAATATGCCCCTTTTTATTAAGTCTGGTAATCTAAGAATTAGGGAACAGACACTCTAATTGACGCGAATCCTAAAGATAGATCTATTGGGCCTAACAAACCCCATCCAAAGTACCGGATGCTTTAGTACTTCGAAATTTATTTCATGTCCGAAGGAGGATCCCGAAATGATAGGGGATATTCTTATATTTAAGTCTGGTAATCTAAGAATTAGGGAACAGACACCCTAATTGACGCGAATCCTAAAGATAGATCTATTGGGCCTAACAAACTCCATCCAAAGTACCGGATGCTTTAGTACTTCGAAATTTATATCATGTCCGAAGGAGGATCCCGGAATGATAGGGGATATTCTTATATGTATCTAGTTAATGTCGGTTACCAGGTGTTCACCATATGAATGATTATTTTTGTCTCTATGCATGGAACGTATATTTATGAGAACTGGAAATGAAATTCTTGTGGTCTATTAAAATGATGGAAATAAATGATTATGATAAACTAATGAACTCACCAACCTTTTTGGTTGACACTTTAAAGCATGTTTATTCTCAGGTGTTAAAGAAATCTTCCACTGTGCATTTGTTCATTTTAAAGATATTACTTGGAGTCTTTCATAGCATATTTCGAAGAACGTTGCATTCGAGTCATTGAGTTCATCAAAGATTATTATTAAATCAATTTATAGTTGGATAGTGGATATTATGAAATGGTATGCATGCCTGTCAATTTTCGATGTAAAGAAAGATTGTCTTTTAAAAACGAATGCAATGTTTGTAAAATGTATCATATAGAGGTCAAATACCTCGCAATGTAATCAACTATTGTGAATCGTTTATAATGTATATGAACGGGTCCTTTCAAATTCAATTACATATTCTGATTTTGACAGATCAAAATCCAATTCAAGATTTAAGAAGTGTCATCAATCTTAAAATCCTAGATCCTTCTAAACCATACTTTGAATTCAAAATGTTATTTATAAAACCGAGGAGAATATTATTCGTATCATTCATAATTCGCGATGATTTCACCTCCACCATCATATACTAACGGATACAACTTGCGTTCAAACACTCCAATTCAAAATTCTTGAAAGCACCTCAGATTGAAAATCAACGAATCGGACTCGTTATATATGAGAATGTGGATGAAGCAGCCAAAGCTGTTGATGGTCTTAATAGTCAAAAGTTGATAATAAAGAAAAGTATGTTAAAAAAGAAATTTGGAGCTGAAAAATGGATTGAGCAAACTATGAAGGAGACTGTTGACAAATCACAAGGACTAAACCCGTACCAAAAGAATTTAGATAATTCAGTTTCTGATGGAAATTTCAGAAGATATGCAATCTCTTTACGTATTCTAAATCCTTGCGGAAGAATTTTCTTCATCATCCTTTGATTTTAATTTTTTTTTAAATTCTAAGATATCATCGTATCTTCCATTATAAATATCCTCAATATTTCTGAAAAATACCTCCATAACTATACTTGTCTGAAATTAATTATCTCTCCGTGTTATCTGTATTACATCATAACGGAAACTGTTTTAGTTTCAAAATTTTTGTAACATTCGAATTTTAATTCATTGATATTTTAGAGTAGTGTTGTAATGAAAGCATCAGTTAGTGTAATATAATGACGCCCGATCAATGTGATTATATTACAGTAAGTCATGCGGAAGTTCTAATGGCACATGAGGAAGGTGGTACTTGATCAACATTACCCTCACCATGTACCATGTTACACGACTCTTTTATTTTACTTAACATTTGAACATACCAAGAATGTATTTTCTTGATAGTTCTATACTTTTCGTGATTCCGGCAGTTTGCTAATATAATCGTGCCATTACATTTTTCTTTCTGCTTATAACATTAGTTATGCTCATTTGAAATCCTATCTATCGTATTTCCGGAGAAATCTTTATCATTTCATTTGTATTTCTCAATAGTGAGAAATTATTTATTTATTGAACTTGTGCTTATCATAAAACGAAACCCGACCCATTTAGGGTACTCGAAATACTCCATTCATCGATCTTATCATTTTCTTTGATAATGATTACACTAACAATCGAATTCATTTAAAGAATTCATGTTATATCATATTTCGTGATATGAAAATATCCTCGTTTTCATTATCAACTTTCATTAGCCAAATTTCGGGACGAAAGTTCTTTTAACAGGTAGGTACTGTCATGACCCGGAAATTTCGGTCAAATTTAAACTCTGATAACTCCGACAAGATAAGCAAATTGATGTGTTGCATTAAAATATTTTTTTTCATACATTTAATTAACCATTGGACTTTACCTTACGATTCAAGAACAACCTATAATTTAAAACTCGAACCCGTCATGATTTATATATGATTTTACTTTCTTAAACGAAGGCGTTTTATGATATAATAATTTCTAATATTATAACCTCTTAATAAAATGATTTTGAATATAATTAGTTCTAGAAAACTAAATTTTATAATATTTATATATGAAATGATAAAAATTTACTATTAAACGATGCTATTTCAAATTAAAATTTTTACGTATTAAGTCGTTTTATTTTTATGATATAATTTTTGTAATTTTTTTTAGAAACGAAGTTAAATTAAAAATGTACAATTTGTAAAGCACAACGTACAACAACGTGTAGTTTAAATAGTTGAATCGAAATTAATTCATTTACTTTTTATATGAATAGTAAATGAAACGAAATTAATTTACTATTCACATGAAAGCGACATGATAGAAATTATTAATTATAAGTTACATAATATACTCCTGAAGTATTTAATAAATACAACTTTTTAAAAATTTACGATTCAAATTTGATTCTAAATTTATTATTATATTATTATATTTTATTTCAATATTATTATATTATTATATTAAAATTAATATTATATTATATATCTTTGTCCAGTCAAAAACTAGAAAAACACATATTACGCTTATAAACTTTATAAACGAACATTTTTACAACTAATTTTATAAAGCTTAAGACCAAAACAGATATACATGTATTCAAATATAAAAAGTGAAATTTTTACTCACACTTTTACCCATCAATTATTAGCAACAAGAGTACGAAATACCGGTCCGTAAAAACTATCGGCAGATATTATTGAATTCTAATTGACACGTTTTTAATTTTTGATTTTTTTATTATTATTATTGAATTATTGATTATTATTATATTATTATATTATTATATTTTATTTTAATATTATTATATTAATATATTTATTATATTATAATATTATATTATTCTATATATATGAATGATTCAATCGAGAGATTTAAAATCTCACACACACATAAACATATTCATATACATATACTCCGTAGTAATATTATTATTAAGATTATATTTCTTAATATTATTATTAATCTTATTATTATTATTATTAGATTATTATTTTATGATACAAAGATAATAATATACATAAAATACTACGTCGGGGTTACGTTCGGGTGATTTCAAAACAAGTTTTTCAAATGGTTTAAAGCTAAGGAATTCATGGGTATTAAATAAGGAGGTAATGGGTATTGATCGGGGGTATTGTTCGTGAATCAAAGGCCAACCTTGCACTTATCATTTACGTTGCGTCTGCATATTTTTCCTGCAATATTGAACCACAATATTGATAAGTGAGATTCATTTGCTCCCTTTTTAAATGCTTTTGCAATATATATTTTTGGGCTGAGAATACTTGCGTATTTTATAACTGTTTTACGAAATAGGCACAAGTACGAAAACTAATTCTACGTGGGTTTAAACCAGAAATATCCCCTTAGCTTGGTAACTATAACTACTGGTGTATGACTGGTAGGCGCGAATCCTAAAGATAGATCTATTGGGTCTGACAAACCCCATCCTGACTATAGGATGCTTTAGTACTTCGAAGTTTATATAACACACCTGATTCGGTGTACTTTCAGAGGGTAAAACATGAACGTTAAGGCTTGTTACCGGGTGCCTACAACTTATCGAATGCTTTTTATACACTTGCGAGTGTATGATTATTTATGAAACTGAAATGTTGTGGTCTATTAAAACTATTGAAACTCATCGTTTATGATAAAACTATGAACTCACCAACCTTTTTGGTTGACACTTTTAAGCATGTTTATTCTCAGGTATTAAAGAAGCTTCCGCTGTTTATGTGCATGGAGTCTTACATGACATATTTTTTAAGGAAACTTTGCATTCAAACATTAATATGTATTATATTTTGACTGTTTAGTCAACTGATGAATTATTATGAACTATCATTTATTGGAATTGTCTATATGTAGAAATCACCACAGGTCGAAAACATTTATGTACATGCTTTAAAAATGTATACAGATTTTAAAACTTTCTTATATAGAAAGCGCGTCTTTTGAAATGAATGCAATGTTTGTAAAACGTATCATATAGAGGGCAAACCTCGCAATGGGACCGATGAATGATGTGCTGCGTTAATAGGGATTTTGGCCGGCCATCACACTAGACTTGTATGCTAACACTTTGTTTATTTACAAAGAACATTTACAAATTAACTACCCAATTATATTGTCCGTTTTCCTTGACTACTTTTTTATCCACTAAAATTATTTTTTTCATGTTCATTCTTTAGAAAATTAATCATTTAAGTTGCTAATAAGTTTAAAAAATGGGTCGACGTGCCAACTTGTTCGTTTGATTATCATTTACTCAGTTACTTTGTTCAATATCATCTTTAAGATCATGATGGATATGCTACAAGCAGCCATCATTTTGAATTGTAACAAGATCCAAAATTCTGCATTAGATTTGAAAAGCACGATAAGCAATCACCATCCTTTCATTTTGTAACAATAAAATTAACCCACACATCACATTAATAACATGTATCAAAACATAAAATTCAAACTATTCATGTTTCAAAAACCAAGTACATAAATCACAAATAACAACGTCACACTTCTAAAAAACAAAAAGCACTACTAAGACGCAATCCATATAAAAATAAAATTTCACTAACACATACTTATTAACCATCCTTTTTGGACTTCTTTCATGTACTTAATCGCACTACACAAAGGCTTAGGTGATGTTCTAGTACGAATAGATGGGAGTTTCGAATCATCTATATCCATAGTCTTTGAACCACGATCAGTCTTTAAAACACCCTCAACGCCCCTTTTTAGGTTACCATTCTTTTTAATTTTGCTATTCCCTTCATTAACCTTTAACGTTACTAGACTGGTAACAACGTCTTCTTCTTCAAGAGTTGCATCACGTTTTTTGTTGCTTTTTCAGTTACTTCTTCTCACATACATACCTACAATTCAGTCCACTTAATTAGTTAACACACTTCCCACATACTTTCATAACACAAAACACAATCATAAATAATAACATTAACATATTACTAAAAAAGTTAACATTTACGATAAAGATAAAAAAAACATGTTACCCTATGTAATATTGTTATCTAAACTCAATCATATATTCTAATATTAGCAAATCAGAATCATATGTTAGTTTGTTAACATAACACAATCATATATGTTAATGTTAACAAACACAGGTTAACATGTTAGACATTGTTAACAAATACACATCGAGATCATTACAAACTAATGTTCAACAACACTATATTACCTAGTCATAATCAATTGTTTTAAACTACAAAGCATCTGTACTTCATGTATTAACTTCATATGCTATTTAACAAATTATATTTAACTTCTATAGATTTTTCACAAGAACAGTTGTTAACAACTACCCTTCACATGTTCGCAACAGCATAATTATCATCACCAAATGACTACTCATTTACACAATTAAACAACTAAACATAGTCACAGTTTGATAACACCGTGCACATTAACAACCAAACAACAACTACATTTTGTTAACAACTAATCTTCACAGTGTTGTTAACAATGTTATTGATGAACAAAAAAAAAAAGTCTAAAATGAACAAATACTTATTATCTTATGAACAACTAATTTAAACACAAACTCGAATAAATGAACTAACTTTAGGACCCAACCACAAAACAAAAACTAACTACAAGAAAAAAACACATCAAAATACAGAACACAAAGGCTTTCCTACGAATTAACATATTTTAAACACACATGTTAACACATCCTTTAAAAGTTAATATGAACAAAAATCAGTTTATCAAATTCTCATGTTAACATATCCACCTTACATTGCCATAACACAAATGTTAAAAACACATATTATAACACATATTCCCTAATGTTGTAACATTAACATATGCACAAATGCAGAATTGAAATAATATCACCACCAAGTAACAATTGTATAATATGAAACATTTTACATGTATGAAAAAACCACAATTATTATTAATCACGCTGATTAACATAACAAAACATGAAAATTTACATAGTAATGTTCAAATTCACCAATTGTAACTGTAAATCAAATAAAGGACTGCAAACTATTATTATCAAATTTGCATACCTGAATCGATTTGGGTGTTTTCATTTGCATCATCCATGTAATTATCACTGTAATACAAACCAAACTTTTAGCAAAACAATCGTGAAATCATTATTATCATCATTCAGAATTATCAATTATACAGAGCGTACCTTGAATTGTTAGCAATTGTATGCACAATTTTGCTTCCTCTAAATTGAACACTCTTTGAATGTTAACGATGGATATGTTTGCAGTTAACAGAATTTTTCCGATCTTTAATTT